>NW_026867894.1:0-92795 GCF_020745735.1 Hemiscyllium ocellatum
GGACCTTTTAACAGACTCTTGGATAGGCACATGGATGGAGCAAAATGAAGGGTATGTCAGTTAGTTTGATCTTACGTCGGGTAAAAGGTGGGCACGGCATCATGGCCGAAAGGTCTTGTGCTGTACTGTTCTGTGTTCTACGATCCGTCTGGGAAATGGGTAATAAGCTCAGATCAATGTAAAAGGATATGGCATTCAGGAGGAGCTAGTCAACTGGATACAAAATTGGGCTTGATGGTGGGAGACAGAGGGCAATGGGAGGCATGTTGTCTTTCTGACTGGAGGCATGTGACCAGCGGTGAAGTTGGTCCCTGTTGTTTGTCATTTGGATAAATGGTTTGGATGGGAATATTGGTTTTGTGGTAAGTAATTTTTGAGTGACACTGAAATTGTTGGTAAAGTGGACAGTGAAGAAATTTATCCATGATACAACAGGATGAACAGTACTGCTGGGGTAGTGGGCTGAAGAATAGCAGATGGAGTTTAATTAGATAAATGTGAAGTGTTCCTTTTTGATGAAACAATCCAGGGTGGGACCTGTACAGTTAGTGTTCGGGCCCCGGGTGGTGTTGTCAGTCAGAGACCCAGGGGATGCAGGTAGATAGCTCTTTGTAAGTGGTGTCACAGGTAGACAGGCTGGTGAAGCAGGCGTTTGGGATGGTTACCTTCTTTGGGCAGAGCAATAAGAGTAGGAGTTGGGATGTCATGTTGTGTGCTGTATATAAAAGCATTGTTGACCAGTAGGAAGTACTCATCTGGTTCACTTACATCCTTTAGAGAAGAACAACTGACATTCTACCTGGTCTGGCCTGCACGGGACACCAGACCCACAGCAATATGGCTGACTCTGTGCTATACTCTGGATAATTAGCAGTGGGGCAAAGAATGCTGGTCCAGGCAGTGACACCCACATCCCATGAATGAATAAATAAAAATACCTATGTCCCTCCCTACCTCTGCAAATCCCTCCCACCTGCAGCAATCTGTACTGGCTTTGTAACACCCTTCAGACCCTGACCACTCTGTGTAACACTCTCACCACCTCCAGCACCTTCAGCTCTCCCGGTTCCTTTTGTGACATAAAACCTTGACAATTATTCCCTCTTCCATCTGACCTCCTCCTGCGAGCAGACCCTTTGCAATCCCTTTAAAACTTACTGCTAAAACATTCTCTCACTTCAGGATTTTAAGTACTTTTCGGTGATCCTCTAAGCCCGATAATCTAATATGATCCTTTTTACTTGAGTGAGGGACCGATGGGATTTCTTGCTGAGGATTTGTCTGTTTCAATGGAATGTCCTTTTGTTGAGTGTTTTACACTGCTCCTTCAAATGGTTTCCACTGTTCATTTACAGACACATGTTTCAATCTGTTTCGGCTGTTTACCTTGGTCAGTTCTCCTCTCAAACTCACGTAATTGGCTACTTTTGTTTCTAGTTGTAGCTTGTCCTTTCTGTGATTCACTTTAAAACTTTATATTTCTTTAAGCTGCACTTTATCACAATTTCCCTGTGGATCTCTCCAGGTGACATTACTCATTCACGAAGTTTCATCACACAACGGTCGCTCTGAGATAGTTATGTCCCTCGCCAGTTGCACAATTTGTTATTCAAAGAAACAGTGAAAACTAATTCTCTAAACTCCTCTTCCAATATCACTGTTGTCAGTGTGACTGTCCCACATTTTGTGAATATTGATGTTTCCCAAAATTATCACAATGTGTTTGTTAAAAAAATTCCAATGAGTTCCTGTGTAATGCAGTGATGAGCAAGGGAATACTGTTCAGTGGCTAAAACTGTTCTGCTGCTTGTGTCCTTGGCAAGTAGTAGCCAGAATTTACATTCAGACTGATTCTTCTTCATGATCTGAGACCAAATGCTTTCTCTGTAATGCCTTTCTTACCCATTATTGTTAGCGTTGTCCATTTTGCCTGAGTTTCCGCAGGTTGTGATCCATTGAATATTTATGTCCACCTTTTGTTCACACTGTAACCATATCTCTCTGGTGTCTAAACCTTTTTTTTACCTCAGTGTCACTAATCCATCTGCCTTATTGATAAGACTTCATCCATTCAAAAATGAAATAATTTATTCTTTCCCACAATTTCCTGTCACAAACCTATTCACTGATGTACAGTTTTAGTTAATCGCTGTCCCTTCCTGTTCCTTCCTGCTTGCCTTCAGTCACATTCCCATGTTGTTCCGATGCTTCACCTTTTCTCTTCGGATTTGGAAAATTCCTTTCATCTGGATCCTGTCCCAGCATCCTCTCTGTCAGTTTAAAGCCCTGTCCATAAACCTACTGACATGATCGGCCAGGACCCTGGTCACTGGGCCCACCACGGTTCCAGTGGGACCATTCTATTAGATTTTTTTTATAAATCAGGTAGGGGATGTGGGTGTCTCTGACTGACCAGCCTTTATTACCTATCCCTACCTGCCCATGAGCTGAGTAGCTTGCTCGGCCATTTCAGAGGGTAATTGAGAGGCAAACACTTTGCTGTGGGTATGTCGTGTAGACCAAGTGAGGATGATCAGATCTCGTTGTCGAAAGGCCAAGTGCACGCCACGGTGGCTCAGTGATTAGCACTCCTGCCTCACAGCACCAGGGTCCCAGGTTCGATTCCAGCCCCAGGCGACTGTGTGGAGTTTGCACATTCTCCCTGTGTCTGCGTGAAATGCCTCCGGATGCTCCGGTTTCCTCCCACAGTCCAAAGCCGTGCAGGTCAGGCGAATTAGCCATGCTAAATTGCCCATAATGTTAGGTGCATTTGGTCGAGAGAGAAGGTTCTGAGTGGGTTACTCTTTGGAGGGATGGTGTGGACTGGTTGGGTCGAAAGGCCTGTTTCCACACTGTAGGGAATCTAATCTAAGGGATTATGATTTTTGTACATCAGCAATGGTTTCATATTTGTTTATGGATTGTTAATTGCTATTTTTAAAATTATTGATTTTAAATTCCACCATATCTTATGATGGGATTCAAACCTGCCTCCCCTGAGCACTGGCTGAGGTTTTGGACAAATGCGCTAACAATAATGTTACTAGGCCATCGCTTCACCTGCTCACTGATTGCTCATCCCTGAGCACTGATACATGAAGCTAAACCCATTCTTCCAACATGATTGTGTGATCCTGAAGTCTTCCAGCACTCCGGTGATATCACTTAGTCTCTCTCCATGTGGTATCCCTCACTGTGTGGGTCTAATTGCTGCCCCTGTCAGTGTCTCTCGCTCTTGCAGCTACTCCAGATCCTGAGCTAACAGAATTCTCCACTCCAGAGAGACGCAACAGCACAGGCCAGGGATGGAGCTTGGGATTTTCCAGATATCTGTGGGGTTCATTTCCATTCTCCTTGTGTAACCCTCACTGAATCAGTCTAATTTTCCATTCTGTCTATTTCTCTGTCTCCTGTAGGTAGTCAGGAAGTTCCTGACTCAATAGACTTCCCAACTGCTGTGTGTCTCATCCATCACCTCATTGAAGATGGTTGGTCAGCCAGAGAGACAAAGGGCAGGGAGATCTGGAGCCTTCAATAAATCCTGCAGTGAGGTAAGATCACTCACAGTGCACAGAGCAGGGAGCAATGGGAGGGCTGCAAACATCGGCTAACAATACATGATATAGATACAGTGCTGGGTGGGGAGCACAGTATAGACACACCCCATGCTCAATCATCACATCTACTTTAACTTATGTTGCACTGAGACAGCATCGGGAGTTCAGAGTTATCAGTCCAGGCCTGTGCTGTCTTAGTGAGCATCAGGACAACAGAGGGGAAAGCAGGCCTCCCACGAGAGGGTGTGAATGCTGCCTGGGATCTTTCTGTTCTGTGTTCTCCTCCAACACTGTATTAAGACTCACTACTCTGCAACACTGTATCTGTGGCATGGCTTGTGCACCAGTGTCTTCAGTCATTTTTAACTCCTATAACAGTAGTTGTCCCTGTAACCTCCTCCCTTCCCGATAGTCCCTCCACATATTTGAGATGTACTGCATTCCAGACTACCATCCCTATCGCTGTAACTTGCTTCAGTGTCCACAACATGCCTTATTTTGGTACTGTAATCCTCTTTAACTGGATACAGAGTGATACAGCACGGAAACAGAACCTGTGGTCCTACTCCTCAATGCTGCCCATGTTACCTAAACTGAATGAGTCTCATTTGCCTGCATTTGGCCCTTATCTCTTCAAACCTTCTCCTCTCAATGTACCTCCCAAATATCTGTTCCATGCTGTAATTGTTCTTGTTTCTCCCATGTGCCTGAGGCAGTCTGTTCCATCTATGCACCATCCTCTGTGGATAATGTTCCCCGTCAGCTCCCCCTTCAAATCCTTGCTCTCTCACGTCCCGTTTATATCCTCGAGTTTTGGACTCACCTACCCTTGGCTATTCACCATTCTTAGGGCCACCCCGAGGATTCATCTGTCAATGATGGCAAATTTGCCAAATGTCGCTTTTCCCACCCTGTCCATCCGGTATGCCACTTCTGAAGAACAATGAAACTTGCACCCCCTGGTCTCTCTCTCTCTCTCTCTCTCTCTCTCTCTCTTTCTCTCTATTCGACAACCCTGGCCAGAGCCCTTCCATTAACTGTATTAGTCCTCTATGGTTTGTCTTAACAAAATCCAACACCTGAATTAAACTCCATCTTTCATTGCCTGGTCCACTGGCCCAGTTGGTCAAGACCCCCTTTGATAACCGTATTTACTGCCCACTACACCATTAATTTGATCATCAACAAACTTACGCACAATCACTTCTATATTTTCAACCAAATCATTTATGTAGATGATGCACATCAGTGGACCCAGCCCTGATCCTTTCTTCAATAATGGAATAAAACCATATTCTTGTCATAGAGCCATACAGCATGGAAACTGACCCTTCAGCTGATACCCACCATCATCTAAAACTCAACTCTTCCCAGCTGCCTGTTGCTGGCCCATAGCACGCCAACCCTTCCCTATTCACCTGTTTATCCAAATATCTTTAAAGTGTTGTAATTGTACCCACATCAACCCCTTTCTCAGGAAGTTCATTCCACATTCAAACCACCCTCGGTGTAGCAAATTGCCCCATATCTTTTTTTTGAACATCTCTCACCTCTAACCTTAAAAATGTGGCCCCTCCTCTTGAGACTCTCCCATCCTGCGGAAAAGGCAGCTACCATTAAATGGATCTATATACCTCATTTTTTTCATAAACCTTTATACTATCATGTCTCAACCTCAAGGCTCCAGTGAAAAAAGACTCAGCCTATCCAGCCATTTTTCAGAACCCAAGCCTTCCATACCCAGCAATATCCTGGTAAATCTCTTCTGAATCCCCTGCAGCTTAATAATATCCTCCCTATAACTGGGCGTCCAGAACTGCACAGAGTATTGCAGAACAGACCTCGCAAATGTCTGTGCAATCTCAATGCCGCTCATACCGCTCATGTTCATATAAGCCTCTGTAAGGTCATCCCTCAGTCTCCGATTCTCCAGTGACAGTAACCCCAGCTTATTCAGCAACAACGCGGGCAATATCTTGTAAAGCTTTTCTGAGCCCTTTCAAGTTTCACAACATCCTCCTGTAGCAGGGAGACTGGAATTGCAGAGGACTCCGAATGTGGTCTCATGTATTACTCTTGTTCCCTGAGTTCCCCAGTCTTTGTCCACAGTAAGTTCTGGAGTGAAAAAAATGTTTAGGATCTTAGCAAATATCCTGCAGTCCCACACATCGATGGCCTCATTGATCTTTAATGGATACTATTTTGTCCTGAGTTCCTTATGCACTCTTAATATACTGATACAATCACTTTTGGATTCCCCTTTCCTTCTCTGCTGAGGCTATTTCATTGAGCCTTTCTCCATTGCTGATCTCCACTCAAAGTGTATTCCTACAGCCCCTGTATATCCTCAGGGATTCCCTTGATCCAGCTGGCTATACCTGACATGTGCCCACTTTTCCTTGACCAGACCCTCAATAGACAGCCAGTGTTTCCGAATGCTGTCAGCATTGAGCTGCACACACACAGGAACTTGCTGGCGCTAGTCGATCAGTTTATCTCACTTTAAAGATATTCTCACTTGCCAAACTTCCCTTTCCCTGTAAATAATTCCCTTCCCCAATCACATTTTGAAAGTTCCTGGCTAATACGATCAAGATTGGTCAGGCTCCATTTTATAACTTGCACTTGTGGACCAGGCCTGTCCTTTTCCAAAGCTGTTTTCAAACTACTAGAACTGTGGTTACTTTGGCAAAATGCTTTCCCACTCACATCTCAGTCCCCTTCCCTACCTTGATTCCCAAGGGGAGGTCAGGTTTTGCCCCTTTCTCTTTTCAGGCCATTTACATATTGATTGGGAGATCCTGGAACACAATTACCAAATGCCTCCCTTGCAAACACTGAACACTGGCAGTCCCAATCTAGGTTTGGAAAGTTCAAAAACCCTACCATAACAGCCCCATTATTATGGTTGATATTTAAGATGTCCCGATACATTTGTTCCTCAGTCTGCCACGGATTATTCGGGGTCAGCAGTCAGATCGTATCAACGTGATGACCCATTCTTATTTCTCAGTTCCACTAACATAGCTTCACTGGGCGATCCCACAGGAATATCCTCTCTAAGTCCTGCTGGGATGATTCATGCAATCAAAACCCACCACCACACGTCCTCTCCTGCCTCCCCTTCCTGGAGCATCTCTACCTTGAAACAATGAACTGCCAGTCCTGCCCCTCCCTCAGCTGTGTTTCTGTAATAACTATAATATCCCAGTCCCATGTTCCAATCCATGCCTTGAGTTCATCTTCCTTAGCTGTCAGGCCCCTTGTATTGAAATAAATGCAGTTTAATCATCAGTTTTCCCCCATTGCCTGCTATGTCCTTGCCTGGCTTATCTGCTGAAATTGCTGTCTTTAACACGTGTACCAGTCTCAATCTTCTTTCTGGCCTTACGTTTATTTAAGGTCCAACACCCTGCCAGACTAGGTTATGTCCTCTCAAGCATCTCTAGCAATTCACCCCAGCAGGATGTGGGTCCCTCTCCCGCTCCCAGTTGAGGTGCCTTTCCCACCCTGTAAACCTGTGCTGACACCTTCAGGGATCTATGAACTTGTCCACCAAGGTCCCTGTATTCCTCAGTACTCCGCAAAGTCCTACCATTCATTATGTCTGTCCTTCGCTTATCGTACCTCCCACAGAGTATTACCTCACTTCAATCAGAACTGAACTCTGCTTAGATTTTCATCTGATCGACATCGAACAGCAGACGGAGACCATCCCCCTCACTGTGGATAACACCCTCACCTTTCATATCATCTGCAAACCTACTAATGATACCTTCTGCTTTCACATCCGAGTCATTAATGGTCAATGGTTCCTGCACAGATCCCTGTGTACACCCGTTGGTGAAAGTATTCTACCCACCAGTTTTGCATCCAATTTGCCAACCTGCCTTGGAACCCAGTCCTTTTGGACCAACCTTCCATTTTGCATCTTATCAAAGGACTTATTCAAGTCCGTGTAACCCACATCATCTGCACTGCCTTCATCAATATACTTCAGCACCATTTCAAAAACCTGAACTGAATTCCTCAGACAGTACCTTCCTCTGCCAAATCTGTGATGACTAAACCAAGTTGATCCTTATCTTTGCAAGTGTGGATTCATCCTCATAATTCATTCCAATAATTTCCCTCCCCCTGCTGTCAGACTATCTGCTCTGTAATTACCTGGCCTATCCCTGCTGTCCTTTTTGAACAAAGGAACCACATTAGCGATCCGCCAGTCATTCAACACTTCACCTGAGTCCAGCAAAGTATATATATCCACCAACAATCTCTGGGTAATTAGCATGGGGTCAAAGAATGCTGGTCCAGGCAGTAACACCCACATCCCATGAATGAATAAATAAAAATAAATATGTCCCTCCCTACCTCTGCAAACCCCTCCAGCTGCAGTAATTCGTACTGGCTTTGTAACACCGTTCAGGCCCTGACCACTCTCTGTAACTCTCTCACTACCTCCAGCATCTTCATCTCTCCCTGTTCCTAATGTATCAATAAACCTTGACAATGTTTCCTCTTCCCATTGCCCTCCTCCTGCTAGCAGACCCATTGCAATCCCTTTAAAACTTACTCTAAAACTCTCACTTGAGGATTTTAAGTATTTTGTGGTGATCTTCTCAGCTTCCTAATCTAATATGATCCATTTTGTCCTGAGTGAGGGACCGGTGGGGATTTCTTGCTGAGTTTTTGTCTGTTTCAATGGAATGTCCTTTTGTTGAGTGTTTTACACTGTTCATTCAAATGTTTTCCACAGTTCATTTCCAGACACACATATTTCAGTCTGTGTAGCCTATTTACCTTGGTCAGTTTTCCTCTCAAACCCATGTAATTGGCTATTTTTGTTTCTATTTGTAGCTTGTCCTTTCTGTGATTTACTTGAAAACTTTATTTTTCTTTAAACTGCACTTTATCACAATTTTCCTGAGGATCTCTCCAGAATGACATAACTCATTCACTAAGTTTTCTCACACAACAGTCGCTCTGAGACAGTTACGTCCCTCGCCGGTTGCACAATGTGTTATTCTAAGAAATACTGAAAAAAATTCTCTGAACTCCTCTTCCAATATCACTGTTGTCAGTGTGACTGTCCCAGACTTTGCGAATATTGAAATTTCAATAAATGTTCACCATTCCTTTATTAAAAATTCCAATGAGTTCCTGTGTAATGCAGTGATGAGCAAGGGAATGCTGTTCAGTGGTCTAAAACTGTTCTGCTGCTTGTGTCCTTGGCAAGGAGTAGCCAGAGGTTACATTCAGACTGACTCTACTTCATGATCTGAGACCAAATGCTTTCTCTGTAATGCCCGTCTTACCCATTATTGTTAGTGTTACCCATTTTGCCTGAGTTTGCACAATGTTGCGAAACATTGAATATTTATGTCCACCTTTTGTTCGCCCTGTAACCACATCTCTCTGGTGTCAAAATCTCTTTTATCTCTGTGCCACAAATCCATCTACCTTGTTGCAGAGAATTTGTCCATTAATAAAAAACATAATTTTCTCTTTCCCACAATTTCCTGTCACAAATGGTTTTGCTGATCTACAGTTTTAGTTAAAATTTGGCCCATCCTGTTCCTTTCTGTTGTCTTCGGTCACATTTTCTGTTGCTTCACCTTTTCTATTTGGATTTGGAAAGCTTCTTTCACCTGAAGCCTGTCCCAGCATCCTCTTTGTCAGTTTAAAGCCCTGTCCATAATCCTACCAATGTGATTGGCCAGGACATTGTTCCACTGGAACTGTGCTGGGACCAATCTGAATGGATTTTTTAAAATCAGGTCTGGGATGTGGGTGTCTCTGGCTGACCAGCCTTTATTGCCCACCCCTTGCTGCCCTTGAGCTAAGCAGCTGGCTCGCCCATTTCACAGGGTCATTGAGAGGCAAACACTTTGCTGTGGGTATGTCGTGCAGACCACGTGAAAGTGAACTGTCGTCTTTCTCTGAAGGTCAAGTGTTTGGATTTTTATCAATACTTATTTATGGATTGTTAATTCTAATTTTTAAAACATATATTCATTTAAAATTCCACATGGTTAGAAGTTAGAAAAAAGAAGAGAGGTGGTCACTTTGTTGGGACTGTATTGTAGACTGAGTAGACCCAACAGATACCAGAGGAGCAGCTGTGTTGAGGGATTGCAGATAACTATAGGAATAATAGAGGAGTACAGGCTGGAGATTTTAATATTCCCTGTATTGACTGGGCCACCTGGAGTATAAAAGACTCGGACAGATTGCAATTTTTCAAATATGTCCAAGAAAGGTTTCTAAATCAATATGCAGAGGGCCCTACTCTACTCAGGCAGGTGCAACACAGTGCCCACAACTGTCTTTGTTTTAACATAGTTATGAAGGAAGATCAGCAGGTCCCCAGATTGATGAGGAAACCTGGAACAGGGCCAGGTTTGGGGCCATTCTGCAGGATCTGGCCAGCGTCAATGCTGTGAATTTAAAATTGCACAATGCCCAGTTATAATCCAACTCGCTTTGGAAGCGCTGGTGATCACTGTAACAGATGAAAGGCTTCAACTAAATTTGTTTGATATTATATTCCATGACCCTGCCATCCTGTTGCTATAAATTCTGTGCCTTAGGATTGTGCTCCACAACCACCTGATGAAGGGGCAGTGCTCTGAAAGCTAGTGCTTTCAAATAAACTGGTTGGACTGGAACCAAGTGTCGGGTGATTTTTAACTGTGTACATCCCCTGTCCAACACTGGCACCTCCACATTATGATTCTAATCGATTGGGTGAGTCTGTTTGAAGGAAAAGAAACAACTGGCAAATGGGAGGCTTTTCAAAGTGTGATCTGAAGAATCCAGGACCAGTCTGCCCCATTGGGATAAAGGGAAATGCTGGCAGGGTTAGGGATCCTTGGCTGGTGTGGGATAATAAGGCTCTGGTCTTGAAATGAAGACTGCATGCATTGGGTTTAAGCTTTCAGTATCTACATAAACTCTTCTATTCTTAAAGACACCATCAATCTGTGGAGACCCTACAATCCTCTCAGTCCCTGTAACACTCCCAATCTGCAGAAGTCATTCCAATGCCTGTGACTCTTTCAATCCAGTTCCTACAAGACCCACTATCTGTGTGATATCTTTTCATTGCCAGCACCCACCCTGTCAATGTAAGCTGCTCTAGTGTCTCCATTTATCTACTCATTTCCATAATCTTCTCCAGCTCTTACATGTGTAAACGTCTCCCTCCCCTACAACCCTTCCCACTCTGACTAAACTGGAGGAGGTTACGAATGCTCCCTAATCTGTGAAACTGTCTCCAACCAAAATTGCTGTCTTTGTCACTTGGAGAATCTGTCTGATTCCACACCCTCTTTATCTAAATAACCTGCAGAACCTCAGCCTTCCTGTATCTATAAACATCTTCAGTCACGACTACCCTCCATATGTCTATTTGTTTTTCTAATCTGTACAACCCACTTTATCTCTGTACTCAGCTCCATTCACCTGAAACATTCCTGTCTGTGTAAAATACCACTATCCTTATCCCTGTAAACTGCTCCATTCCTCCCAACCTCCCATCTCCATGAACTCCTGTAGGCCCGCCAGCTCTCCACATTTCTGGAACCTCCTGTGGCTCTGTGCCCCTCCCTCCCTGTGAAACCACCTCCAGTCCCCACACCCCTCCCAGTCTGGGCCATCTGCTCCAGATCAGACCATTGCTGTCTCTGTTACCTCATACAACCTTAGCAACGCCTCCTATTTGTGTCACTTCATTCAGATCACAACCTCTCCCGCTTCCCGAAACCTCTTGCTGCCATCATAACCCTTGCTATTTAGAACATGGATTAGCACATTCCAGTACAAGCCCTTCCGCCCTCAATATTGTGCTGACCTTTTATCCTACTCTGAAGACGAAACTAACCTGCATACCTTACATTTTACTGTCATTGATGTGCCTATCCAAGAGTTGCTTAGATATCTGGAATGCGTCTGAATCTACCACGGCTGGCAGTCCATTCCACACACCCACCACACTGTGTCAATAACATACCAGTCCCGTCCATGCCGACAGGATATCCCAACCCCATCTAGTCCTACCTGCCAGCACCTGGCCCATATCCCTCTGATATCTAAGCTAAACCTTCCGCCAATTACCTTAAACTTATGTCTCCTTGTGATCGCCATTTCGCCATGGGAAATAGTCTCTGGTTATCCACTCCATCTATGCCTCTCATTCCCTTGTACACCTCTATCATGTCACCATTCTTCCTCCTTCGCTCTGATCAGAAAAGCCCCAGCTTCTACAACCTACCTTCTATGGGCATGCCCTCCAGTCCAGGCAGCATCCTGTTCAATCTCCTCTGCACTGTCTTTAAAGCTTCCACATCCTTCCTATAATGAAGCAAACAGAACTGTTCACAATATTCCAAGTGTGGTCTAACTGAGGTTCTGTAGAGCTGCAGCAAAACCTCGCATCTCTTAAACTCAATCCCCCTGCTAATGAAAGCCAATACACCATATGCCTTCTTAACACCCTGTCAACTTGGGTGGTAACCTGAGGGACACAGGATCCCTTTGTTCCTGCACGCTGCTAAGAATTCTGCCTTTAACCACATAAAGGCTTTCTGCAGAATCCTCCAATCTCAAACTATGCCTACCTTTGTAAGTTCCTCCAGACCCTACAACACTCATAAACTGTGAAACCTCCTCAAGTCCCTATATTCCTAATGTCTGAAAACTCCTGCCATCCTGATGTCCCTCCATATCTCTGTAACCACCACCATCCTCCAGTGCCTTCTAGGGAACATTGCAGAGGAAGGAGGAGTTGGAGAGTCTGGGCCATGTTACGAGGTATGAAGGGCTGCAGAACCTGGAGGATGGTACAAATGTAGGAAGGGACTTGGGACCTGCAGGAGGTTGCGCAATTCATAGAACCTGCAGGATGTGACCGAGGATGGCTTGTGGAACCTGGAGGATATTATGATTTGAACCGCAGGTAATTTTTGATTGGACCATTCAGCCGATCTTACAGTCATAGAGATGTACAGCGTGGAAACAGACCCTTCAGTCAAACCCGGCCATGCCGACAGGATATTCCAACCCAATCTAGTCCCACCTGCCAGTACCTGGCCGATGTCCCTCCAAACCCTTTCTATTCATATATCCATCCAAATGCTTCTTAAATGTTGCAATTGTACCATCTGTAAGATTGGCTGAAAGATCCAATCAAAAATTACCTGTAGTTCAAATTATAACATCCTCCAGGTTCCACAATACATTCACGGTCCCATCCTGCAGATCAGATATCTCAACCCAATATAGTCCCACCTGCCAGCACCCGGCCCATCTCCCTCTAAACCCTTCCTATTCATACATCCATCCAGATGCTTTTTAACTGTTGCAGTTGTACTAGCCTCCACCACTTCCTCTGGCAGCTCATTCCATACATGTCCTATCCTCTGCGTGATAATGTTGCCCCTTAGTTCTCTTTTATATCTTTCTCCTCTCACCCTAAACCTTGCCCTACAATTCTGGACTCGCACACCCCAGGGGAAACACTGTCTATTTACCTTATCCATGTCCCACTTGATTTTATAAACCCCAATGAGGTCACCCCTCAGCCTCCGACTCTCCAGGGAAAACAACCATCGCCTGTTCAACTCTCCCTATAGCTCAACCCTGGCAACATCCTTGTAAATCTTTTCTGAACCCTTTCAATTTTCACAACATCCTTCCGATAGGAAGTAGAACAGAGTTGCATGCAGTCTTCCAAAAGTGGCCTGACCACTGTCCTGTACAGCCGCAATATGACCCCCCAACTCCTGTACTCAATAGTCTGACCAATAATGTATACCAAGCGCCTTCTTCGCTATCCTAACTACCTGTGACTTTGCATAGACAGACAGAGTGGCCTGAGGTCTTCTGAGTAATGTTAGTTCAGTCTAAGCTGGTAGGCGGAGGCAGTGAAGTATTTGCAGTGCTGTCTGATGAATGGTCGAGAAATAATGCACATGTCAAACAGGCTATTGTAAGTGCTTATGGATTGCTTATGAAACGGAAGCCACGACAATTCCCTGTACTGTACCATCGCTAACTGACAAAGCTCCTTCAGACCTATATCCTCCAAACTGTTGAAACATGCTATCACCATGGCAACCCCCATTATTTCCAAACATTGTTGAGTCTCTAAAACCATCCCTATCAGTTTAATCTACTCCTCTGCATACAACACTCCAGGTCTGTGTAATCTCTTTAAGTCCTTCAGTTCCTATATACCTATGTGTAGGTGTGACTGCTTGGATGATAATACAGGAGTCATGGTTAGCAAGTTTGGGAGTGAGACTGAAATTGGTGATAAAGTGGACAGTGAAGAGGGTTATCGAAGAGTACAAAGGGATCAACAGTACAGCTGGGTCAGTGAGGTTAGAAAGAACAGGTGGAGATATGCAAGATATTGTATTGTGGTAAAACAGACCAGGCTGGACTGGTAAAGTAAACGTTCGGGCCCTTGTCAATCAGTGACCCAGGGACGCAGATACACAGTCTTTTGAAAGTAGCGTCATGGGTAGACAGGCTGGTGAAGCAGGCGTTTGGGATGGTTACCCTTCATTGGGCAGAGCATTGAGAGTAGGAGTTGGGATGTCATGGTGTATCTGTACAGGACATTAGTGAGGTCACTGTATAAGCATTGTTGATTTTCTGGAAAAAATCAACTTGTTCACGTGTGTCCTTCAGGGAGGGACATCTAGCATTCTTACATGGTCTGGCTCACATGTGACTCCAGTCCCGCAGCAATGTGGCTGACTCTGAGCTGCCTCTAGGCAATTAGCAATGGGGTAATGTATGCTGGTCCATCCGGTGACATCCTCAGGCCGCAAATGAATCAATGAGAATACATATCTCCATCCCTAACTCTGCAAACAGCTCTAGCTGCAGCAATCCGTACTGGCTTTGTAACATTGTTCAGGACTTTGCCTCTCTCTGTTACACCCTCACCACCTCCAGAACCTTCAATTCTCCCTGTTCCTATCATCTGACAATGTTTCCTCTTCCTACTGCACTCCTCCTGCTAGGAGAATCCATAGCGATCTCTTTAACAAATGTGTCCAAGTTTCTAAATGCTGGCTTCTCAGAATTGATCGTTTTTTTTTCATCTCTTAATCAAATCTGTTAAGTCCTGGGCCAAGACCGTCCGAAGTGGGGAAAGAGCATTGGGAAGGTGTTGAGCACCTCGAAACTTGCTCTGGTGAAAATAGGAATCCAGCAGAAAACAGCACAAGGAGAGCGCTGTCACGCCAACGCCCCACCCACCCTCTTCCCATGTCCACCTCATGCCCCATGTGTAATAGTGTGTGTGGAAGGCCACATCGGTTTGTACAGCCAACTCTAGACTTTCCCACCCTCGCCCCGAGATTGGGAGAGAGTCAGCCTCATCTGTGAGCCACCGCCAAAGAGATGATGAGATATGAAGATTGAATCCCCTCACAATTATCCCAGTGCCTTTGTTACAAATTCAAACAATTCCCTGTTAATACAGTGTCTAGTAATGTGATATCACTCAGTATCTCTCCATGTGGTACCCCTCGCTGTGTCGGTCTATTTGCTGCCTCTGGCAGCATTTCTCCCTCTTACAGATGCTCTGAGATGCTGAGTCAACAGAATTGTCCACTCCAGATAGACGCAGCAGCACATACAAGGGATGGAGACTGGGATTCTCGAGATCTCTGCTGGACTCAGTGCCACTCTGCATGAGTTATCCTCATTACATCAGTCTAATTTCCCATTCTGTCTATTTCTGTCTCATGCAGGTAATCAGGATGTTCCTAACTCCTGTCTCATCCATCACCTCATTGAAGCTGGTTGGTCAGCCAGAGAGAGAGAGATGGAGAGGGAGATCTGGAGCCTTCAGTAAATCCTGCAGCCGGTAAGATCACTCACAGTAAACAGCACAAGGTGGAGGTGGTAGACTTCTATATTCCGACCTGGAAGACAGGACATAGATACAGAGCTGGGCAAGGAACAGCAACATTCTAGGCTTCATTCCCACCATCTTGTGAGGGTCCTGCTTTCACCTCTGCTGTACTGGTCCTCAATGCGACAGCACAGGGGATAGCAGGCATCAATCCTGGCCCATTCTGTGTTAGTGATCTCTGTAATATCCTCCAGTCCAGATAATCCTTCCTCTGTTTGGAATCTCCACACCATTCTCCCTGTCTCTGTCAGGTTCTTCAATCCCTAACATCCTAATTCCTAAACTTCTGCAGTAGATACTCAATTCCTTCATCCCTGTAAACCCTGACTGTCCTGTCTATCCCTGTAAGCTCATCCCACCAACACCACCCTCCATGTCAATGTATTTATCTTTAACCTCTCCAACGGTCCCTACCTATGTAATCTTCTCCAGCTCCTACAACCCTTCCTTAGCTGTGAAAAAATTTTAATCTCCTTGTCCTTCTCTAATTCTTTGATCTTTATCTTGTTAAATTACACCCTCATTCCCGACACCATACCCCTCGCGACCACAGGAACCTCCTTCAGTTTGTACAACCCTCCCCATTTGTGAAACTGTCTCCACCCCAGTAACCTGGCATTCTCCATTGCCTTCCGATCTCTGTAGCCTCCAGAGCCTAGAAGCCACCTTATATTTATAAACGTCTTCAGTCACGACAACCTTCCATATCTCTGTTAGTATACACAATACTCTCCTAGATGAAACAGCCCCCTGTCTGTGCCTCTCAGTCTGCCTACCTCTTCCTTTCTCTATCTCTATACCTATCTCCAGAATCTAATCCAGCTCCCTCTATCTCTGTAAATTCCTCCAATCCCCAAACCCCTTTGTCCCACTGACATTCTTAACCAGATGTAACTCTGTTTAACTCTAACATCCTTGAGTCCCTGTAAGCCTCCCTGTCTCTGTAACCTCTACCCATCTGTTCAACCCCCCACTACTGAGGAATGACTCCCTGCATTCACCATAAGGCAGATTGAATGACAGTGAACAGATATGATGGAACTGTCATTCCGGAGATTTAGCTGCAGAATGACCATCGCTGGGAGTGAATACTGAAGGGTTGTTGGGATAGAGTCATGGAGTCAGAGAGATGTACTACAACATGGAAACCAGCCCTTCGGTCCAACCCATCCATGCTGTGCAGATATCCCAACCCAATCTAGTCCCAATAGGCAGATTCAGCAAAAAGCCAACAAGTTGTGAAGGAAGGATGAGGTTAATGCATTAATGAGACAGTCATGTGGATCTGAATAACAAAAGTGGAGCTGAGAATAAGCAAGCAGCAGCAACCGTTAGCAGGAATTCTTTTGTAGGCACCAACCAGTGATGGGAATGTCAATACGGTTACAGTCAGGACACTGAATGTACTTGTAGCAAGAACAGTACAGTACCTGTGTGTGACAGTGGTGTGATCTCCATGCCGACTGATACAGCAGTGAGTATCAGTGCTGTAACGGATAGAATCCTGGATTGTATGTGAGATGGTTTTCTATAACATCATATCATATTTGTAGATCAAGTGCTGTGTACGAATAAATATCCAATAATCCCATTATAAAGGAGTTTTGTGAGCAGAAACCCATAATATTATGCAGGGCATATTGAGTTTGTGCTCAGACCATGAGATGTAGGAGGGGAATGAGGCCATTTGGCCCATTGAGTATACTGTGCCCTTCAGTCAGATCATGGCTGATCTGATACTGTTCAACTCTACTTTCCTGCCTTTTCCACAAAACCCTTGTTTCCCTGATTCAGTAACATCTGCAGGAGGTTACAGAACAGTCGGAGAGATAGACAGAAATGGCAAATTGGGTTTAGTCTGGACAAGTGTGAGATGATGTCAAATTCAGGAATAAAGTTCTCATCCTGAGGGATATTGATATCCAGAAGGATCTTGGTGCAAGTCAGTAACTCCCTGAAAATGGCAACAGAAGTGTTTCAGATGGGAAACAAAGCAAATGGAGCACTGGCCTTCATCGGTCACAACGTTGGGTAAAGTGGTTTGCATCTGATGCTGTAATTGTATAAAACGTTTGTTTGGCCACATTTGGAGAACTGTGTGCAGTTCTCATCTCCACACAATAGGGAGGATGGGGAGGCTTTGGAGAGGGTGCAAAAGGGGTTTATCAGCACGTTGCCTGTGTTAGGGTTTTTAAGTGTGTGTTAGGTGTTAAGAGGAAATTTAACAAAGTTGAATTGCTTTGTGAGGGTATCAGAGGCTGACAGGTGTCCAGGTACAGGGATATAACATTAGGACAGGGATAGATAATGTAGATAGTCAGCATCTCTTTTCCAATGTGAAAGTTTCAAATACTAGAGTGTAGAGGTTTAAGGTGAGAAAGAGAAAATTTAAACGAGATGTGTGAGGCAAGTTTTTTTTTGCAGAGAGTGGAAGTTGCCAAGCGAGGTCATAGAAAGAGAAATGTGAGTAAAGTTTTGAAGTGGGATTTCAACAGAAACATGAACGGGAAGAGCATAGAGGGATATGGACCATGTGCAGGCAGATTGTATGAGTTAGAATAGCATCATGGACAGCATAGACATGGTGGGCCGAAGGGCCTGTTGCTGTGCTGTGCTGTTCAGTTTTCTAACTTCCCAGCATCCGCCCGATCAGAGCCCCTCTGAATGGATGGTTCATTCCATTTCTCTCTCATTATCTAAACTTCAATGGGTTCAACCTCAACCTACTCCACCTCTTTTCATTGGAAAATCCCTCCATTCCCAGGATCAGCCGAGTGAGCCTTCTCTGACCTGCCTCCAATGTGACAATATCTTTCCTTCAGGCACTCACACTGTTCATAATATTGAACCTTGCATCGTTTTAGCAAAACCTCCCTTTTTTAGACTCCATTCCCTCTGTAATAAATGCCAGCATTTGATTTGCCTTCTCTATTCCCTGCTGACCCTGTGAGCTACCTTTTTCAGATTGATACACAAGAACTCCCACAACCCTTTCTGCTGCCCGTCTGAAACCAAATAGAGTTACCCTGTCAGTAAGTCGGGACCATACTGACATTGTTAGAAAGGATATGTCAATATACAATAACTGGCCACTTAGAAACACATTTGATAAAAGAGAATTTGTTTCTGAGCCTGTTGGATTTAATTTGTTGGTGTGAATATAAATGGCAGAATTGTAAGGGTGTGAGAGGGGATATCATGTATTTGAATTATGAGAAGCCTTTGTGCAAGTTTCAGTCAGGGCTAAAGAGTAACTTAGTAGAGAATAGGGTCCCTTAAAGATCAATAAGGTCACCCATGTGTGGAACCAGAGGAGATGGGTGAGATATTAGACAAAATAGCCTTGTCAGTATTTACTGTGGAGAAAGACATGGAAGCTCGGGAACTTGGGGAAATAAATAGCGATGTCTTGGAAAGAATCCTCACCAGAGAAGAGAAAGTGCTGGAATCTTAAAACAAATAAAGGTAGATCAATCCTCCGTAGCTCATTGGGTCGATACTAGAATATTGTGGGAAGCTAGGGAAGAGATTGCAGTGTCCTTAACAGAGATATTTATATTATCAACAGACACAGTGAGGTGTTGGAAGACTGGAGGGCTGCTAATGCTGTTCCATCACTTAAGGGCTGCAGGGAAAAGCCAGGAAATTACAGCCCTGTGAGCCCAGTGATGGGGAAGTTGTTGGAGGAGATTCTGAGAGAAAGGAGCTCCTTACATTTACAAAGGCAAAAGCTGATTTGAGATGGTCATCATGGCTTTGTGAGTGGAAAACCACGTTTCTCAAACCGGATTGACTCTTCGAGGAGGTGGCCAAGAGATAGATGAAGGCAGAGCAGTCAACGTTGTCCACATGAACTTTAGCATCTAGTCAAGAGGAAGAAAGAAGCTTACTGAAGGTTGAGGAAGCAAGGATCAGACAGGGCTCCAGAGAGTTACATTGGATGGCACGGTGTCTCAGTGGTTAGCACTGCGACTTCACAGCACCACGGACTCCATTTCGATTACAGCCTCAGGCGACTGTCTGTGGGGAGTTTGCACAGTCTCTCTGTGGGTTTCCTCCAGGTGCTCCGGTTTCCCCCCCACAGCCCAAAGATGTGCAGATTAGGTGACTCAGCCATGCTAAATTACCCATAGTGTCCACGGATGGGTAGGTTTGGCGCATTAGTCAGGGCAAATGGAGAGTAATAGGGTGGGGGAATGGGGCTGGGTTGGATACTGTTTGGAGGGTTGATATGGAGTTATTGGGTCAAATGGCCCGTTTCCACACTGTAGGGATTCTCTGAAGGTACCAGGAAGGACCCGAGGAATGGACTTAGGGCAACTAGAAGGCGGCATGAAAAAGTTTTGTTGGGAAGGCTTAAGGAAAACTGTGAGGCATTCTCCACTGATGTGAGGAACAAGAGGATGGTCAGAGTGAGGATAAGGCCACTCTGGGATAGTGGAAGGAACTTGTGTCTGGAGTCACAGGAGGTAGGGGAGGTCTTTAATGAATACTATGCCTCAGTATTCACTGCTGAGAAGGGTCTTGTTGTTTGTGAGGACAGTGTGAAACAGGCTGATGTATGTGAACAGGTGGATGTTAAGGAGGAGGATGTGCTGAGAATTCTGTAAAAGATAAGGATCGATAAGTCGCTGAACCAGACTGGATGCGTCCAAAGTTACTGCACGAAGCGAGGGAATGGATTGCTGCGCACCTGGTGATGACCTTTGCACCCTCACTGTCCACTGGAGTCGGACCAGATGATTGGATACAGGAAAATATTATTCCCTTGTTCAGGAAAGGGAATAGGGATAATCCTCGGAATTGCACACCTGTCCGTTTTATGTCTGTGGTGTGCAGATTATTGGAGAGGACTCTGGGAGACAGGATTTATTATTTCTTGGAAAACCATAGTTTGATTAGAGATAGTCAGCATGGCTTTGTAAGGGGCAGGTCATGCCTTCTAAATCTTATTGAATCTTTTGAGAATGTGTCAAAACACCTTTATGGCTCATTCAGAAAGTACGGAGACATAGGATACAGGGAAACCTGTCTGTCTGGATACAGGAATACTGGCCCACAGAAAACAGAGGGTGATGATAGATAGAAACAATTCATCCTGGAGCTCAGTGACCAGTGGTTTTCTGCAGGGAGAGGTGACAGAACCTCTGCTCTTTGTGAGTTTATGAATGACTTGGATGTGTGAGTGGAAGAGTGGGTTAGTAAGTTTCCCAATGACACGAAGGTTGGTGGAGGGCTGTTGTAGGCTGCAACGGGACATTGACAGGATGCAGAGCTGGGCTGAGAAACGGCAGATAAAGTTCAATCTGGAAAAGTGTGAAATCATTCATTTTGAAAATTGAATTTGAATGCAGAATACAGGGTTGAAGGCAGGATCTTTGGCAGTGTGGAGGAACAGAGGGATTTTGAGTTCCAAGTCCATAGATCCCTCAAAGTTGCCACTCATGCTGATAGGCTTGTTAAGAAGGAATATATTGTGTGGGATTTCATTAGTTTGGGGATTGAGTTTTAAAGCGGTGAGGTTATGCTGCAGCTCTATACAGCCCTGGTTAGACCCCACTTGGAATATTGTGTTCAGATCTGGTCCCTTCATTACAGGAAGAATGTGGAAACTTGAGAGAGGGTAAAGAGGAGATTTACCAGGATGCTGCCTGTACTGGAGGGCATGTCTTATGAAGAAAGGTTGAGGGAGCTAAGGCTTTTCTCATTGGAGTGAAGAGGGGTGAGGGGTGACTTGGCAGAGGTGAACAAGGTGATGACAGTCATAGATAGAGTGAATATAGAGATTTTTTTTCACCCTCATATAAATAGCTATTACAAGGGGGTATAATTTTCGGGTGATTAGCGGATGGTTAAGGGGAGATTTCAGAGGTAGGATCGTTACATACGGAGTGGTGGATGAGTAGAATGTACTGCCAGAGGTGGGCAGTAGAATTAGATGCATTAGGGACATTTAATATACCTCTGGGTAGGCACATAGATGATAATAAAATTAATGATATGGAAGTTAGAGTCAGAGAGGTGTACAGCATGGAAACAGACACTTCGGTCCAACCTGTCCATGCCGATCAGATATCCCAACCCAGTCTCGTCTCACCTGCCAGCACCCGGCCCATATCCCTCCAAACCTCCTATTCATGTACCCATCCAAATATTTCTTAAATGTTGCAATTGTACCAGCCTCCACCACTTCCTCTGGCAGCTCATTCCATACACGTACCACCCTCTGCGTGAACAAGTTGCCCCTGAGGTCTCTTTTATATATTTCCCCTCTCACCCTAAACCTATGCCCTCTAGTTCTGGGCTCCCCGATCCCAGGGAAAAGACTGTGCCTATTTACCCTAACCATGCCCCTCATAATTTTGTAAACCTCTATAAGGTCACCACTCAGCCTCCGACCCTCCAAGGTAAACACCTCCAGCCTGTTCAGCCTCTCCCTACAGCTCAAATCCTCCAACTCTGGCAACATCCTTGTAAGTCTTTTCTGAACCCTTTCAAGTTTCCCAATATCTTTCCGATACTAAGGAGACCAAAATTGCACGCAGTATTCCAACAGTGGCCTAACCAATGTCCTGTACAGTCACAACATGACCTCCCAACTCCTGTACTCAATACTCTGACCAATATACGAAAGCATGCCAAACACCTTCTTCACTATCCTATCTACCTGCGACTCCACTTTCAAGGTGCTATGGACCTCCACCCCAAGGTCTCTTGGTTCAGCAACACTCCCTGGCACCTTACCATTAAGTGTATAAGTCCTGCCATGATTTGATTTCCCAAATGCAGCACCTCGCATTTATCTGAATTAAACTCTATCTGCCATTTTTTAAAATATCTTCCGGTCGGATAAAAGATTGGCATATCATCATGGCCAAGGTGTCTTGTTCTGTACTGTTCTGTGTCCTACGTGTCGTATGGTAAACTGGGTAATAAGCTCAGATCAGTTTAAAAGGTTATCGCATTCCTGAGGAGCAAGTCAACTGGACAGATAATTGGACTTGATGGTAGGATACCGAGGGTGATGGGGGACATGTTGTTTTTCTGACTGGAGGCATGTGACTAGCGGTGTAGTGGGTCCCCTGCTGTTTGTCATTTGGGTAAATGGTTTGGATGGGAACATTGTTTAATAAGTTAAGTCAGTTTTTTTGGTTGACATTGGTTGTAAAGTGGACAGTGAAGAAGGTTATCTGTGCTACAACAGGATGAACAGTACTGCTGGGATAGTGGGCTGAAGAACAGCAGATGGAGTTTAATTAGATAAATGTGAAATGTTCCATTTGGTGAAACAAACCAGGGTGGGACTTGTACAGTTAATGTTCGGGCCCTGGGTAGTGTTATCAGTCAGTGACCCAGGTACACGGTTCTTTGAATGTGGTGTCACAGGTAGACAGGCTGGTGAAGCAGGCGTTTGGGGTGGTTTCCTTCATTGGGCAGAGCATTAAGAGTAGGAGTTGGGACGTCGTGTTGTATCTGTACAAGACATTGGTCAGGCCACTATAAAAGCATTGTTGATCAGGAGGAAGAACTCATCTGGTTCACTGACCTCCTTTTGTGTAGAACATCTGACATTCTATCCTGGCCTGACTAAAATGTGGCTCCAGACCCATTGCAATATGGCTAACTCTGAGCTGTCCTCTGGGTAATTAGCAGTGACACCCACCTCCCATGAATGTATAAATAAAAATACATATGCCCCTCCCTACCTCTGCAAACCCCTCCAGCTGCAGCAATCCATTCTGGCTTTGTAACACCGTTCAGACCCTGACCACTCTCTGTAACTCTCTCACCACCTCCAGCAACTTCACCTCTCCCTGTGCCTATTGTGTCGTTAAACCCTGACACTCATTCCCCTTCCCACTGCCCTCCCCCTGCTAGCAGACCCTTTGCAATCCCTTTAAGACTTACTCCTAAAACACTATCTCACTTCAGGATTTTTATTACTTTGTGCTGATTGTCCAAGCCTCATAATCTAATATGATATATTTTGTCCTGAGTGAGGGACCGGTGGGAATTTCTTGCTGAGTTTTTGTCTGTTTCAATGGAATGTTCTTTTGTTGAGTGATTTACACTGCTCCTTCAAATGTTTTCAATTGTTCATTTACAGACACTTGTTTCAGTTTGTTTTGCCTCTTTACCTTGGTCAGTTCTCATCTTAAACCCAAGTAATTGGCTGTTTTTGTTTCTAGTTGTAGCTTGTCCTTTCTGTGATTCACTTTAAAATTTTATATTTCTTTAAACTGCACTTTATCACAATTTCCCTGAGGATCTCTCCAGGTGACATTCCTCATTCACTAAGTTTTATCACACAACGGTTGCTCTGTGATAGTTATGTCCCCAACCAGTTGCACAATTTGTTATTCAAAAATACCGGAAAAAAATCTCTGAACTCCTCTTCTAGTATCACTGTTGTCAGTGTGACTGTCCCAGAATATGTGAATATTGAAGTTTCCCAGAATTATCACAATGTGTTTGTTAAAAAATTCCAATGAGTTCCTGTGTAATGCAGTGATGAGCAAGGGAATGCTGTTCGGTGGCCAAAACTGTTCTGCTTGTGTCCTTGGCAAGTAGTAGCCAGAATTTACATTCAGACTGACTCTACTTCATGATTTGAGGCCAAATGCTTTCTCTGTGATGCCTTTGTTACCCATTATTGTTCGCGTTACCCGTTTTGTCTGAGTTTCCGCAAGGTTGTGATCCACTGAATATTCCTGTCAACCTTTTGTTCACCCTGTAACCACATCTCTCTGGTTTCTAAATTTCTTTTATCTTTTTGTCAAAAGTCAGTCTACCTTATTGAAGAGACATTATCCATTCCAAAAAAAACATAATTTACTCTTTCCCGCAATTTCCTGTCACAAACCGATTCCCTGATGTACAATTTTAGTTAAACTCTGTCCCATCCTGTTCCTTTCTGCTTGTCTTCAGCCACATCCCCATGCTGCTCCCATACTTCACCTTTTCCCTTTGGATTTGGAAAGCTGCTTTCACCTGAACCCTGTCCCTGCATCCTCTCTGTCAGTTTAAAGCCCCATCCATAAACCTACTGTCATGATTGGCCAGGACACTGGTCCCAGCACAGTTCCAGGGGGACCATCCTAATGGATTATTTATTAAATCAGGTATGGGATGTGGGTGTCTCTGGCTGACCAGCCTTTCTTGCCCAGCCCGAGCTGCCTTCGAGCTGAATGACTTGCTCGGCCATTTCAGAGGGTGATTGACAGGCAAACACTTTGCTGTGGGGATGTCGTGCAGACCACGTGAGGATGGGCAGATGTCCTCATCTAAAGGACGAGTGTTTGGGTTTTTTTGTACATCAGCAATGGTTTCATATTTATTTATGGATTGTTAATTACTATTTTTAAAATTAGTGATTTCAAATTCCACCATTTCTGATGGTGGGATTCAAACCCACTTCCCCTGAACATTAGCTGAGGTTTTGGATACATGCTCTAGCAATAATACCACTCGGCCATCACTTCGCCTGCTCACAGGTTGCTCATCCCTGAGCACTGATACCAGGGCAACGTGAAGCTAAACCCATTCTTCCAACATGATTGTGTGATCCTGAAGTCTTCCAGCACTCTGGTGATATCACTCACTCTCCCTCCATGTGGTATCCCTCACTGTGTGGGTCTAATTGCTGCCTCTGTCAGTGCCTCCCGCTCTTGCAGTTACTCCAGATCCTGTGCCAACAGAATTCTCCACTCCAGAGACTCGCAACAGCACAGGCCAGGAATGGAGTGGGGTTTTCCAGATCTCTGTGGGGCTCATTTCCATTCTCCATGTATAACCCTCACTGCATTAGTCTAATTTTCCATTCTGTCGATTTCCCTGTATCCTGTAGGTACTCAGGAAGTTCCTGACTCAATACACTTCCCAATTGCTGGTTGTCTTGACCAACACCTCATTGAAGATGGTTGGTCAGCCAGAGAGACAAAGGGCAGGGAGATGTGGAGCCTTCAATAAATCCTGCACTGAGGTAAGATCACTCGGAGTGCACAGAGCAGAGAGCAGTGTGAGGGCTCCTAACATCGCTAACAAGACATGACATAGATACAGTGCTGGAGGGGGAGCACAGCACAGTCATACCCCTGGCTCAATCATCAAGTCTACTTTAACTTACATTGCACTGACATAGCATTGGGAGTTCATAGTTATCAATCCAGGCCTGTGCTGTCTTAGTGAGCATCAGGACAACAGAGGGGAAAGCAGGCCTCCCATGAGCGGGTGGGAATGCTGCCTGGGATCTTTTTGTTCTGTGTTCAGACTCCAACACTGTACTTAGTCTCACCACTCTGCACCACTGTAACTATGACATGGTTGTGCACCAGTGTCTTCAGTAAGTTTTAACTCCTATAACAGTTCCTGTCCCTGTAACCCCCTCCCTTACCGATAGTCCCTCCACATATTTGAATGATACTGCATTCCGGACTACCATCCCTATCGCAGTAAATTGCTTCAGTGTTTACAACGTGCTTTATTTCGGTACTGTAATCCTCTTCAGCTATATACAGAGTGATACCGCACGGAAACAGAACCTGTGGTCCAGCTCCTCAATGCTGCCCATGTTCTCTATACTGAATGAGTCTCATTTGCCTGCGTTTGGCCCTTAGCTCTTCAAACCTTCTCCTCTCCATGTTCCTGCCCAAATGTGTTTTCCATGTTGTCATTGTTCTTGTTTCTCCCATGAGCCAATGGCAGTGTGTTCTATCTGTGCACCATCCTCTGTGTATAATTTGCCCCTCAGCTCCCTCTTTAAATCTTTGCTCTCTCACCTCCTGTTTGGACTCCCTTACCTTTGGCTATTCACCATTCTAAAGCCCAACCCTTGTGGCACTCCACTGGTCACAGGCCTCCAGTCTAATAAGCAACCCTCCACCACCACACTCTTCTACCTTGGAGCCAGTTCTGTATCCAAATCGCTAGTTCTCCCTGTATTCCGTGAGATCAAACCTTGATCATCAGTGTCCTATGGGGAAACTTGTCGCACGCCTTACCGAAGTCCTTATAGATCACATCTACAGCTCAGCCCTCATCAATCCTCTTTGTTACTTCTTCAAAAAACTCAATCAAGTTTGTAAGACATGATCTCCCACGCACAAAGCCATGTTTACTATCCCTGATCAGTCCTTGCCTTTCCAAATACATGTACATCCTGTCCCTCAGGATTCCCTCCAGCAACTTGCCCACCGCCGAGGTCAGGCTCACTGGTCTATAATTCCCTGGCTTGTTTTTACCGCCCTTCTTAAACAGTGGCACCACGTTTGCCAACCTCCAGTCTTCTGCCACCTCACCTGTGGCTATCGATGATACAAATATCTCAGCAAGAGGCCCAGCAATCACTTCTCTAGCTTCCCACAGAGTTTGAGGGTACACCTGATCAGGTCCTGGGAATTTAATCATTTTTATGCATTTCAAGACGTCCAAATCTTGCTCGTCTGTAATATGGACATTTTGCAAAGTGTCACTATCTATTTCCCGACAATCTATATCTTCCATGTCTTTTTCCACAGTAAAAGCTGATGCAAAATACCCGTTTAGTATCTCTGTCTTTTAAACGTTGTAATTGTACCCACATCCACCCCTTCCTCAGCAGGTTCATTCCACAATCAAACCACCCTCTGTGGAACAATTTGCCCCCATGTCTTTTTTTTTTGAACATCGCTCTCTTCTAACCTTAAAAATGTGGTCCCTCCTCTTGAGAGTCCCCCATCCTGTGGAAAAGACAACTACAATTAAATCAATCTATATACCTTATTTTTTAAAATAAACTTTTATAACCTCACGTCTCAACCTCCAGGCTCCAGTGAAAAAAGACTCAGCCTATCCAGCCATTTTGCAGAACTCAAGCCTTCCATACCCAGCAATATCCTGGTAAATCTCTTCTGAATCCCCTGCAGCTTAATAATATCCTCCCTATAACTGGGCGACCAGAACTGGACAGAGTATTGCAGAACAGGCCTCGCCAATGTCTGTGCAATCTCAACATAACGTCCCAAATCCTACACTCAATGGACTGAGCAATAGTCAGGCATGCAAAGCACTGCCTTATCCATCCTGTGATGCAAACTTCAAGAATTATGTACCTGAACCCGGAGGTCCCTCTGCTCTAAAACACTAACTGAGGCCCGAACATTAATTGTATAAGCTCTACCCTTGTTTGTTTTACCAAGTGCACGACCTCGCATTTATTCAGATTGAATTCCATCTACAGGTTTTCAGCCCATTCACCCATATCATCAAGATCCCTTTGCAATCTCAGCAAACCTCCCTCACTGTCCACTATGTCACCCTCCAGCCTTCCAGCCCATCACACATGGCTGTCAATGGTACAAATACCTTTGTTAGCGGCTCCACAGTTCCTTCCCTAACATCCCACAATGCCCTGTGATACACTTAATCAGGTCCTGGGGCTTTCCATACCTTTGTGTTTTAAAACGTCCAGCACCGCCTCTTCTATAACATGCCCTCTTTTCAAGCCATAGAGATGTACAAGGGAAACAGACCCTTCGATCCAACTCATCCATGCTGACCAGAAGATCTAAATAAGTCCATCCCATTTATCAGCATTTGGCCCATGTACCTCTAAACCCTTATTATTCACATACCCATCCATCCCTTAAATGTTGTCATAGTATCGGTATCTGGTACTTTCTCTCAGCTCATTCCATACACACATCACCGTGTGCATAAAAAAGCTGTCCCTTCAGTCCCTTTTAAACATTTCCCCTTTAACCTTAAACCTATGCCCTTTAGTTTTGGACTCTCCAACCCCTGGGAAAAGACCTTGAATGTTTACCAATCCATGCCCCTCATGTTTATATAAACCTCTGTCAGGTCACCCCTCAGTCTCTGATGCTCCAGTGAAAATAACCCGAGCTTATTCAGCAACAACCCGGCAACATCTTGTCAATCTTTTCTGAACACTTTCAAGCTTCACAACCTCCTTCCTATAGCGGGGATACTGGAATTGCAGTGAACTCCAAATATGGTCTAACGTATTACTCTTGTTCCCTGAGTTCCCCAGTCTTTGTCCACAGTAAGTTCTGGAGTCACAAAATGTGTGTAAAGTCTTAGCCATATCCTGCGGTTCCACACATCAATGGTCTCATTGATCTTTAAGGAACACTATTTTGTCTCGAGTTACTCTTTTACTCAATATATTTATACAATCACTTTTGGATTCTCTTTATCCTTCTCTGCTGAGTCTATTTCATGTTCCCTTTCTGCATTCCTGATTTCCACCCAAAGTGTATTCCCACAGCCCTGTATATCCTCGGGGATTCCCTTGATCCAGCTGGCTATACCTGACATGTGCCCCCTTTTCCTTGACCAGACCCTCAATAGACAGCCAGTGTTTCCGAGTGCTGTCAGCATTGAGCTGCACACACACAGGAACATGCTGGTGGTGATCGCTCAATTTAGCTCACTTTTAAAATATTCTCAGTAGCCAGACTTCCCTTTTCCTGCAAATAGATTCCCCCATTACCTTTTGAAAGTTCCTGTCTAATACTGTCAAGATTGGTCTGGTCCCATTTCATAACTTGAACTTGTGGACCAGACCTGTCCTTTTCCATCTCTATTCTTAAGCTAAGAGAATTGTGGTCATTTTGGCAAAATGGGTTCCCACTCACACCTCTGAGTATGACTAACTTCATCGAGTCTCCCCAAACATCCCTACCTCTAATTTTCAAGAGAATCCACAATCCTCCCTATTGCGTTAACCTCCTCCAGTCCCTCTCATGGACACCATCTATGTAAACGTCTCCTGTTCCTGACTATATTCTCCTCCTGTTCCAATAAACCCTTGTGAACTTGTAACCTGGTTCAATCTCTGCAGTGCTCTGTATAATGAGCCTCACTGTACCTGGAACGTGGCTTCAATTCCAGCCTTGGCCGACTGTCTGTGTGAACTTTGCATGTTCTCCCCCCTGACTGTGTGGGTTTCTTCCGGGTGCTCTAGTCTCCTGCCACAGCCCAACATTTGCAGAATACGTGGATTGGCCATCATAAATTGACTGTAGTATCCAGGCAAGTGTGGTTCAGATGAGTTCACCATGAGAAATGCAGAGTTTATTGGACAGGGAGAGGGATGGGTCTGGTTAGAATGCTGTTTAGAAGGCTGGTGTGGACTTGTTGGGCCGAATGGCCTGTTTCCACACTGTGGAGATTCTATTCAGTTTATTGCCCAGTCCTGTCAACCATCCCTGTCTCTTGAACCTTGCCTCATCCCCAATACTCTCTTTATATGTGGAGTCTCCAACAGTCTCTAAAACACTCCTTGGTGATGTAAGCTTCTCCAGTCCTTACCACGATCGATATGACTGTCACCTCTTCCTGCTTTTAGAACAATCCCTGTTGTCATTTGTTACATCACTCCCAATCACTGTTCCATCCTGAAATCCCCAAAAACATTTATATCTCTGTAAACCCATCTGGACTATCTATACTTCCTTTTGACAGTCCCGTTCTGAGACTTTTTCTATATCAAAAATGTCATTAAATGTAGGTCACCCTTATTATTGCAACCTCCCTCCAGCCTTACAACACTGAGGATCAGTAGAAGCTCTTTTCAAACTGACAGCCATTTCTGTGTCTGTAATCTCCTCCACTCTCCATAATACATTCTCTCTGACTTCTTCTGTAGTCCATTAAACACTCCCTAACACTGTCTGTATCAGTGTAACCTTCTCCAAAAACACAACCTTCCCTATCTGTGTAAATTCCTACACTGGTCCCTATTCCACTCAGCTCCGCCTAACAATACAACCCTTCATGTTTGTGTATTCACCTTCAGTCCCAACATTCCTCCCTATCTGTGTAACCTTCCACAGGCATTTTTGCTTCAGTCTCTTCAACTGTCCCGGTCAGTGTAATCTCTTCCGGACATGAAAACTCTCCCTCTCTTTAACTTTCTCAGGCCACACAACGCTCACTATCTGTGACCTACTCCTGTCGGAGAACCCTCCTTCTGTGAACTGCTCCTAATCTTCAACAATCTATGAGCTCCTGCAGTCTTACAGCCCTCCCTGTCTACAAAACCTCTTCCAGTCCCTAAAATGCCATCAGTCTATGGAGACCCGACCACCATCCCTATCTGTGTAAACATCACTCTCCACTCGAACCCTCCCTACCGCAGGAACTTCCTCCTGTTTTTGTAATGCTCCCTTATCTGTGAAACTGTCTCCAACCAAACTTGCCACCCCAATCTCTCAAAAACGAATCCAGATTCCACAGCCTCCATGTCTAAATAACCCCCAGAGCCTAAGCCTTCCTAGATCTATAAACATCTTCAGTCACGATGACCCTCCATATCTCTGTTTGTTCCGCCAGATGTAACAAACCTCTTTATCTCTGTAATCTACTCAGCTGCCAAAAACAGTCCCTGTCTGTGTAATCCAGCCCTGTCCTACCAACAACCTTATCCCTGTAAACTTCGCAATCGCTCGTAGCATTCCAACTGTTTGTAATTTTTATTAATGACTTGGATGAGGGCATTGAAGGATGGGTCAGCAAGTTTTTAGATAACACAAAGATTGGAGGTGTCGTTGACAGTATAGAGGGCTGTTGTAGGCTGCAGCGGGACATTGACAGGATGCAGAGATGGGCTGAAAGGTGGCAGATGGAGTTCAACCTGGATAAATATGAGGTGATGCATTTTGGTAGGTCAAATTTGAAAGTTGAATACAGGATTAAGGATAGGATTCTTGGCAGTGTGGAGGAACAGAGGGATCTTGGGGTGCAGGTACATAGATCCCTTAAAATGGCCACCCAAGTGGACAGGGTTGTTAAGAAAGCAAATAGTGTTTTGGCTTTCATTAACAGAGAGATTGAGTTTAAAAGTCGTGAGATCTTGTTGTAGCTCTATGAAACTTTGGTTTGAACGCACTTGGAATACTGTGTCTAGTTCTGGTCGCCCTATTACAGGAAAGATGTGGATGCTTTGGTGAAGGTTCAGAGGAGGTTTACCAGGATGCTGCCTGGACTGGAGGGCTTATCTTATGAGAAGAGGTTGACTGAGCTCGGACTTTTTTCATTGGAGAAAGGAGGAGGAGAGGGGACCTAATTGAGGGATACAAGATAATGAGAGACATAGATAGAATCGATAGCCAGAGACTATTTCCCAGGGCAGAAATGGCTAACACGAAGGGTCATAGTTTTAAGCTGTTGGAGGAAAGTATAGAGGGGATGTCAGAGGCGGGTTATTTACACAGAGTTGTGAGAGCATGGAATGCGTTGCCAGCAGCAGTTGTAGAGGCAGGGTCATTGGGGACATTTAAGAGACTCCTGGACATGCATATGGTCACAGAAATTTGAGGGTGCATACATAATGATCAGTGGTCGGCACAACATCTTGGGCTGAAGGGCCTGTTCTGTGCTGGACTGTTCTATGTTCTATGGTCTAATTAGAGACAGTCAGCATGGGTTTGTGAGGGACAGGTCATGCCTCACAAACCTTATTGAATTCTTTGAGGATATGACAGAATACGATGATGGCTCATGCAGAAAAGAAGGAAAATTGGGATACAGGGAAATCTATCTGTCTGGATACAGGATTGGATGACCCAGAGAAGACAGAGGGTGGCAGCAGATGGACAGTATTGAGCCTGAAGCTCAGTGACCAGTGGGGTTCTGTAACAATCGGCTCTGGGACTCTGCTGTCCTTGATTTTTGTCAATGACTTGGATTGTGGGTTAGTACGTTTGCTAATCACATGAAGGTTGTTGGAGTGGTGGGTAATGTGGAGGGCTGTTGTAGGTTGTAATGGGACATTGACAGGACGTAGAGCTGGGCTGGGAGTGGCAGATGGAGTCCAATCTGAAAAAGTGTGAAGTGATTCATTCTGGAAGGTCGAATTTGAATACAGGATACAGGGTGAAAGGCAGAATGCTTGGCAGTGTGGAAGAACAGAGAGACCATGGGGTCCATGTCCATTGATCCCTCAAAATCACCACGCACATTGGTAGGGTTGTTAAAAAGGCATATGTTGTGTTGGCTTCCCGAAGAAGGGGATTGATTGTAAGAGCCGCGAGGTTTTACTGCATCTTTATAGCATCCTGGTGAGACCACACTTGGAATATTGTGTTCAGTTCTGGGCCCCTGTTTACAGGAAGGATGTGCAAGTTTTCGAGAGCATACACAGGAGATTTACCAGGATGCTGCCTGGAATGGAGGGCATTTCTTATAAAGAAAGATTGAGGGAGCTACGCCTTTTTTCATTGGAGTGAAGAAGGGGGCGGGGTGACTTCATGGAGGTGAACAAGTTGATAAGAGGCACAGAGAGAGAGTGAATAGTCAGAGACTTTTTCTCTGGTGGAATAAATGGCTATTACAAGGGGGTGTAATTTTAAGGTGAATGGAGGATGGATAAGAGGATCGAGAATGGTAGGCGGTTGGATGGACTGCCAATGGTGGTATTAAAATTAGACACATTCGGGACATTTAATAGACTCTTGGACAGACACATGGATAATAGTAAAATGAAGGGTATGTAGGTTAGTTTGATCTTATAGTTGGATAAAAGGTTGGCATGAAATCATGGCTGAAGGGTCTTGGGCTGAACTGTTCTGCGTTCTGTGTTCTGTCTGGTAAACTGGGTGATAAGCTCAGATCAGTGTAAAAGGATATGGCATTCAGGAGGAGCGAGTGAACTGGATACAAAATTGGCTTGATCGTAGGAGACAGAGGGTGACGGGAGACATGTTGTCTTTCTGACTGGAGGCATGTGACCAGCGGGGTAGTGGGCCCACTGTTGTTTGTCATTTAGATAAATGGTTTGGATGGGAATATTGGTTTCCTGGTAAGTAATTGTTTTGGGTGACACTGACATTGATGGTAAAGTGGACAGTGAAGAAGGTTATCCATGATACAACAGGATGAACAGTACTGCTGGGATAGTGGGCTGAAGAATAGCAGATGGAGTTTAATTAGATAAATGTGAAGTGTTCCATTTGGTGAAACAAACCAGGGCGGGACTTGTACAGCTAATGTTCGGGCCCTGGGTGGTGTTGTCAGTCAGAGACCCAGGGATGCAGGTACACAGTTCTTTGAAAGTGGTGTCACAGGTAGACAGGCTGGTGAAGCAGGTGTTTGGGATGGTTTCCTTCATTCGGGAGAGCATTAAGCGTAAGAGTTGGGATGTCATGTTGTGGCTATAAAAGACATTGGTGGGGCCAACATTAAAACATTGTTGATCAGTGGGAAGAACTCATCTAGTTCACTAACCTCCTCTAGTGAAGGACATCTGACATTCTAACCTGGTCTGGCTAATATGTGACTCCACACCCACAGCAATATGGCTGACTCTGAGCTACCCTCTGGGTAATTAGCAGTGGGGTCAAAGAACGTTGTTCCAGGCAGTGACACCCACATCCCATGAATGAATATATAAATATACCTATGTCCCTCCCTACCTCTGCAAACCCCTTCAGCTGCAGCAATTCAGACTGGCTTTGTAACACCCAGACCACTCTCACCACCTCCAGCACCTTCACCTCTCCCTGTTCCTATTGTGTCAATGAACCCTGACCAAGGTTCCCCTTCCCACAGCCCTGCTCCTGTGAGCAGACCCATTGCAATCCATTAACATTTACTCCTAAAACACACTCTCACTTCAGGACTTTATGGTGATCTTCTCAGCCTCATAATCTAGTATGATCCCTTTTGTCCTGAGTGAGGGATCAGTGGGAGTTTCTTGCTGAGGCTTTTACTGTTTCAGTGGAATGTCCTTTTGTTGAGTGATTTACACTGTTCCTGCAAATGTTTTCCACTGTTCATTTACAGACACATATTTCAATCTGTTTAGCCTGTTTACCTTGGTCAGTTCTCCTCTCAAACTCACATCATTGGCTATTTTTGTTTCTAGTTGTAGCTTGTTCTTTCTGTGATTCACTTTAAAACTTTATATTTCTTTAAACTGTATTTTATCACAATTTCCCGAAGGATCTCTGCAGGTGACATTACTCATTCACTAAGTTTCATGACACGGTCGCTCTGCGATAGTTATGTCCCTTAACAGTTGCACAATGTGTTTTTCAAAGAAACACTGAAAAAAAATTAACCGAACTCCCCTTCCAATATCAATGTTGTCCGTGTGATTGTCCCAGATTATACAAATATTGAAGTTTTCCAAAATTATCACAATGCCTTTGTTAAAAAATTCCAATGAGTTCCTGTTTAATGCAGTGATGAGCAATGGAATGCTGTCTGGTGGCTAAAACTGCTGCTTGTGTCCTTGGCAAGTAGTAGACAGAGTTTACATTCAGACTGACTCTACTTCATGATCTGCGGCCAAATGCTTTCTCTGTAATGCCTTTGTTATCCATTATTGTTAGCGTTACCCATTTTGCCTGAGTTTGCGCAAAATTACGAACCATTGAATATTTTTGTTCACCCTGTATCCATGTCTCCCTGGTGTCTAAATCTCTTTTATCTCTGTGTCACAAATCCATCGACCTTATTGCAGCAACATTGTCCATTAAAAAAAAACATAATATCCTTTCTTCCACAATTTTCTGTCACAAATCTATTTGCTGATGTACAATTTTAGTTAAACTCTGTCCCATCCTGTTCCTTTCTGCTTGTCTTCAGCCACATTCCCATGTTGTTCCATTGCTTCACCTTTTCCCTTTGGATTTGGAAAGCTCCTTTCACCTGCATCCTCTCTGTCAGTTTAATGCCCTGTCCAATAACCTACCGACATGACTGGCCAGGACACAGGTCCCAGCACAGTTCCAGGGGGACCATCCTAATGGATTATTTATCAAATCAGGTCTGGGATGTGTGAGTCTCTGACTGACCAGCCTTTCTTGCCCAGCCCTAGAAGCCCATGAACTGAGTAACTTGCTCGGCCATTTCAGAGGGTCATTGAGAGGCAAACACTTTGCTGTGGGTATGTCGTGCAGACCAGGTCAGGATGGGCAGATTCCTTCTCGAAAGGACAAGTGTTTGGATTTGTTGTCCATGAGTAATGGTTTCATACTTAATTGTGGATTGTTAATAATTATTTTTTAAAATTATTGATTTCAAATGTCTCCTTTTCAGATGGCGGGATTCAATCCTGCCTCCCCTGAATATTAGCTGAGGTTTTGGATATATTCTCTCACAATAATACCACGAGGCCATTACTTCACCTGCTCACTGGGTGCTCATCCCTGAGCACTGATACCAGGGCATCATGAAGCTAAACCCATTCTTCCAACATGACTGTGTGATCCTGACATCTTCCAGCAATCTGGGGCTATTACTTAATATCGCTCCATTTTACAGATCTCTGTGGGACTCAGTGCCATTCTCCATGTGTAACCATCACTGCATCTGTTTAATTTCCCATTCTGTCTATTTCTCTGTCTCCTGTAGGTACTCAGGAAGGTCCTGACTCAATAGCCTTCCCAGCTGCGGGGTGGATCGTCCATCACCACATTGAACGCAGTTGGTCTGCCAGAGAGAGACAAAGGGCAGGGAGATCTGGAGCCTTCAATAAATCCTGTAGTGAGGTAAGGCCCCCCACAGTGCACAGAGCAAAGAGCAATGAGAGGGCTCCAAACATCTGTTAACACAACATGACATAGACACAGTGCTGGAGGGGAGCACAGTACACACACACACACACACACACACACACGCACACACACACACACACACACACACACACACACACAATGTAAGTTCTGTTATATTAAAGCTCACTACTCTGCAACACTGTATCTATGACATGTCTTGTAGTCAGTGTCTTCAATAATGTTTAATTCCTGTAACAGATCCTATCGCTCTAACCTCCTCCCTTCCCGATAGTCCCTCCACATATTTGAAATGTAATGCATTCCAGACGACCATCCCTATCCCTGTAACTTTGTTCAGTGTCTACAACATGCCTTATCTCGGTAATCTCCTCCTCCAATAAGGTAAAAACAAGGACTGCAGATGCTGGAAACCAGAGTCTAGATTAGAGTGGTGCTGGAAAAGCACGGCAGGTCAGGCAGCATCCGAGGAACAGGAAAATCGATGTTTCGGGCAAAAGCCCTTCATCAGGAACAGAGGCCGGGAGCCTGGACAGTGGAGAGATAAATGAGAGGGGGTGGGGATGGGGAGAAAGTAGCATAGAGTAAAATAGGTGAATGGTGTGGGGAAGAAGGTGATAGGTCAGAGTGGAGGATGGGGGAAGGTAGCAATGAGTACAATGGGTGAATGGGGGTGGGGATGGGGGTGAGAGGTCAGAGATGAGGATGGAGTGGATAGGTGGGAAGGGAGATAAGCCATTAGGACAGGTCATGAGGGCGGTGCTGAGCTGGAAGGCTGGAGGTGGGGTGAGATGGGGGAAGGGGAAATGAGGAAACTGGTGAAGTCCACATTGATGCCCTGGGTTGAAGGGTTCCAAGGCGGATGGTGAGGCGTTCTTCCTCCAGGCGTCGGGTGGTGAGGAAGCGGCGATGGAGGAAGCCCATGACCTGCATGTCCTCGGCAGAGTGGAGGGGGAGTTGAATTGTTGGGTCACAGGGCGGTGGGGTTGATTGGTGCGGGTGTACCAGAGATGTTCCCTAAAGCGCTCTGCTAGGATGTGTCCAGTCTCCCCAATGTAGAGGAGACCGCATCGGGAGCAACGGACACAATAAATGATATTGGTGGATTTGCAGGTACAACTTTGGGTGTGGAAGGCTCCTTTAGGGCCTTGGATGCTGGTGAGGGGAGAGGTGTGGGCGCAGGTTTTGCAATTCCTGCGGTGGCAGGAGAAGGTGCCAGGAAGGGAGGGTGAGTTTTTTTTGGGGGGGGGGCGTGGAACTGACCAGGTAGTCACGGAGGGAATGGTCTTTGCGGAAAGTGGAGAGGGGTGGGGAGGGAAGTATATCCCTGGTGGTGGGGTCCGTTTGGAGATGGCGGAAATGGCGGCGGATGATTTGGTTTATGCGAAGGTTTATAGGGTGGAAGTTGAGCACCAGGGGCGTTCTGTCCTTGTTACGATTGGAGGGGTGGGGTTTGAAAGCGGAGGTGCGGGATATGGACGAGATGCGTTGGAGGGCATCTTTTACCACGTGGGAAGGGAAATTCCGATCTCTAAAGAAGGAGACTATTTGGTGTGTTCTGTGGTGGAACTGGCCCACCTGGGAGCAGGTACGGCGGAGGCGGAGGAATTGGGAATAGGGGTTGGGAATTTTGCAGGCGGTAGGTTAGGAAGATATGTAATCTAGGCAGCTGTGTGAGTCGGTAGGTTTGTAAAAAATGTTGGTGTCAAGTCGGTTGTCATAAGGGGATGGAGAGGTCCAGGAAGGGGAGGGAGGTATTGGAGATGGTCCCGGTAAATTTAAGGTCAGGATGGAATGTGTTGGTGAAGTTGATGAATTGCTCAAACTCCTCAAGGGAGCACGAGGTGGTGCCAATGCAGTCATCAATGTTGCGGAGGAAGACGTGGGGAATGGTGCCATTGTAATGACGGAAGATGGACTGTTCTACGTAGCCAACAAAGAGACAGGCATAGCTGGGGCCCATACGTGTGCACATGGCTACCCCTTTGGTCTGGAGGAAGTGGGAGGATTTGAAGGAAAAATTGTTAAGGGTGAGGACAAGTTCAGCCAACCGAATGAGAGTGTCGGTGGACGGGTACTGTTGTGGACGTCGGGAGAGGAAGAAACGGAGGGCTTTAGAGGTCCTGGTCATGGTGGATGGAGGTGTAGAGGGATTGGATATCCATTGTGAAGATGAGGCGTTGGGGGCCAGGGAAACGGAAGTGTTGGAGGAGTGGAGGGTGTGGGTGGTTTCTCGAACGAATGTGGGTAGTTCCTGGACTGGGGGATAGGACAATGTCGAGGTAGGCAGACATGAGTTCGGTGGGGCAGGAGCATGCTGAGACAATGGGTCGGCCAGGGTGGTCAGGCTTGTGGATCTTGGGAAGGAGGTAGAACCGGGCAGTGGGGGATCCAGGACAATGAGGTTGGAAGCTGTGGGTGGGAGATCTCCTCCTGAGGTGATGAGGTTCTGTATGCTCTGGGAGATGACGGTTTGATGATGGGAGGTGGGTCATGGTAGAGGGGGTGGTAGGGGGAGGTGTCTTTGAGTTGGCATCATGGCTTCAGCGGTGTAGAGGTCAGTGTGCCAGACTACCACTGCACCCCCTTTATCTGCTGGTTTGATGGTGAGGTTGGGATTGGAGCAGAGGAAGTGGAGGGCTGGGCGTTGTGAGGGTGAGAGGTTGGAGTGGGGGAGGGGGTAGATAGGTTGAGGCGGTTAATGTGTCGGTGGAAGTTGGAAATGAAGAGATCGAAGGCAGGTAATAGGCCAGCTTGGGGTGTCCAGGTGGATGGAGTGTATTGGAGGCCGGAAAAGGGGTTCTCAGAAAATAGGTGGGAGTGTTCATTGTCAAAATAAGCTTTGAGGCGGAGGCGGTGGGAGAAGTGTTCGATATCACGGTGTGTATTAAATTAATTGATGTGTGGACGGAGGGGGATAAAGGTGAGGCCTTTGCTGAGGACTGATCACTCGTCCTCAATGAGGGGGAGGTCAGGGGGAATGGTGAAAACTCGGCAGGAGTGGGAGCTGGGACCAGGCGTAGGTGTGGAGCTGGGGGAGGGGAGAGTGCCTGTAACTGGAGTGGGTGTGGTGTTAGGGGGGATGGGGATGGAGTCATGAGCAGGGGTGATGTTCCCCTCAGGGTTCTGGTGGGCGGGGATGGTGACGGTGGGACCTGGGGGTGGTGTCAGCAGAATGCAGGTGAGTGGCGTTGGTGGGGACAGAAGTGGTGGCAAACACGGCAGTGGGGGGGCGCGGCAGTCACTGAGTGTTTGACATCAGCGATGATGTGAGGTGCGGAAGTGATGTCACTTGTGGTGCATGAGGAATTGTGAGGGGCGGAAATGGCATTTACTTTATTTTAACACATAATTTCCTGTCACAAATCGGTTTGACAATGTCGTATTTTAATTAACCTCAGTCTCTTACTGTTTATTTCTGTTGATCTTCATCCACATCTCCATGGTGTTCCAATGTTTCAACCTTTCTCTTTGGACTTGGGAATTTCCATTCACCTCAGACCTGTCCCCCTCCTCATCTGTGTCCGTTTATCGCACACTGCATAATCCAGGTACCAGAGGAGCCTATCCCAATAAAATAGCTCAGTCCTCCCTGAGTACTGGGAGCAGTGCTCACTGGTCAGAACCACTTCTGATGATATCATTGCTTGATCCTGCACTCTGCTGATATCACTCAGCCTCTCTCCATGTGGTATCCCTCACTGTGTGGGTCTAATTGCTGCCTCTGTCAGTGTCTCTCGCTCTTGCAGTTACTCCAGATCCTGAGCCAACAGCATTCCCACTCCAGAGGGAAGCAACTGCACAGGCCATGGATGGAGACTGTGATTTTCCAGATCTCTGTGGGACTCAGTGCCATTCTCCATGTGTAATCATCATTTCATCAGTCTAATTTCGCATTCTGTCTATTTCTCTGTCTCCTGTAGGTATTCCTGATGTCCCTGACTCAGCAGAATTCCCAATTCCTGTCTCGTCCATCACCACGTTGAAGACGGTTGGTCAGCCGGAGAGAGACGGAGAGTGAGATCTGGATCCTTCAGTAAATCCTGCAGCTGGTAAGCTCACAGTAAACAGCACAGGGAGGGGTTCATGGGCTTTAATTCGGACCCTGAGGGCATGATGTAGGAACAATGCTGGGCAAGGATCATGAGAAAAATCTCAGGCTTCATTATCACCACCTTGTCTGTAAATTCATCTGTTCCACAGAACCCTCCCTATGTCTGTCAGTTTCTCCACGCTCTGTTTTATCGATACCACTTCCCCTATCTCTATCAGCCCCTACAATCCTGCTTATCCCTGTAAGCTCCTCATATCAGTAAAACTCTCCACGTTTCTGCCTTTGCCTTTAATCCCGGGTTCTGTAACATCTCTCCTTATCTGCGAAAAACAACTCTTCAGTTCCTAAAGCCATCCCGGTCAGTGTAGTCCTTTCCAGACCTGAAAAACCTCCCTGTCTTTGTGACTTTTTTGAACTCCTACTACCTTCATGATCTCTGTAACCTTCTCGTCACGACAACAAAAAAGCTCTGTACCTGAGTAACCTCCCCCAGCTGTTAGACTCCTCCTTGTCTCTGGGCACAAGGCAGAGTGACCCTGCTTCTCTCATAAATTAGTTTCTGCATTTCTAATGATGACTATAAACTCTTCCTGTCTCAAAGACACACTCAGTCTCTGTAAACTCTGCTGGTCCCTATTGATGTAATTTCCTTCAGTAACTACAAATCTTTATCCCTTTAATCTCCTCCAGATGCGACCACACAGTTTATTTCTATAACCTCCATGAGTGACACAGTTATAGAGATGTAGAGCACGGAAACAGACCCTTCGGTCCAACCCGTGCATGCCAAACAAATATCCCAACCCAATCTAGTCCCACCTGCCAGCACCCGGCCCGTATTCCTCCAAACCCTTCCTATTCATATACCCATCCAAATGCCTCTTAAATGTTGAAATTGTACCATCCTCCACCACATCCTCTTGCAGCTCATTCCATACACGTACCACCCTCTGTGTGAAAAAGCTGCCCCTTAGGTCTCTTTTATATCTTTCCCCTCTTACGGTGAACCTAAGCCTTCGAGTTCTTGTCTCCCTGACCCCAAGGAAAAGACTTTGTCTATTTATCCTATCCTATCCATGCCCCTCATAATTTTGTAAACCTCTGTAAGGTCACTCCTCAGCCTCCGAAGCTCCAGGGAAAACCATCCCAGCCTGTTCAGCCACTCCCTGTATCTCAAATCCTCCAACCCTGGCAACATCCTTGTAAATCTTTTCTGAACCCTTTCAAGTTTCACGACAACTCTTCCGATAGGAAGGAGACTGGAATTGCATAAAATATTCCAACAGTGGCCCTAACCAATGTTCTGTACAGCCGCAACATGACCTTCCATCTCCTGTACTGAATACTCTGACCAATAAAGAAAAGCATACCAAATGCCGCTTTCACTATCCTATCTACCTGCGACTCTACTTTCAAGGGGCTATGAACCCGTACTCCAAAGTCTCTTTGGTCTTCAACACTCCCTAGGACCCTACCATTACGTGTAATATTCCTGCTAAAACTTGCTTTCCCAAAATGCAGCACACTGCATTTATCTGAATTAAACTCCATCTGCCAGTTAGCCCATTGTCCCTTCTGGTCCAGATCCTGTTGTAACCCTCTTCGCTGTCCACTACACTTCCAATTTTGGTGTCATCTGCAAACCTACTAACTGTACCACTTATGCTTGCATCCAAATCATTTATGTAATTGAAAGAAAGTAGAGGACACAGCACTGATCCTTGTGGCACTCCACTGGTCACAGGCCTCCAGTCTGAAAAACAACCACCACCACCACCCTCTGTCTTCTCCCTTTGAGCCAGTTCTGTATCCAAATGGCTAGTTCTCCCTGTATTCCATGAGATCTAACCTTGCTAATCAGTCTCCCATAGGGAACCTTGTCGAATGCCCCACTGAAGTCCATATAGATTACATCTATCACTCTGCCCTCCTCAATATTCTTTGTTACTTCTTCAAAAAACTCAATCATGTTTGAGACATGATTTCCCATGCACAAAGCCATGTCGACTATTCCTAATCAGTCCTTGCCTTTCCAAATACATGTGCATCTTGTCCGTCAGGATTCCCTCCAACAACTTGCCCAACACTGAGTTCAGGCTCACTGGTCTATAGTTCCCTGGCTTGTCTTTACCACCCTTCTTAAACAGTGGCACCACGTTTGCCAACCTCCAGTCTTCCGGCACCTCACCTGTGACTATCGATGATACAAATATCTCAGCAAGAGGCCCAGCAATCACTTCTCTAGCTTCCCACAGAGGTCTCGGTTACATCTGGTCAATTCCTGGGGATTTATTCACCTTTACCCGTTTGCAGACATCCAGCACATCCTCCTCTGTAATCTGGACATTTTGCAAGATGTCACCATCTATTTCCCTACAGTCTCTATCTTCCATATCCTTTTCTACAGTAAACACTGGTGCAGAATATTCATTTAATAACTCCCCCATTTTCTGCGGCTCCATACAAAGGCCGATTTGCTGATCTTTGTGGGGCCCTATTCTCTCCCTAGTTACCCTTTTTTCCTTAATATATTTGTAAAAATCCTTTGCGTTCTCCTTAATTCTATTTGTCAGACCTATCTCATGTCCCCTTTTTGCCCTCCTGATTTCCCTCTTAAATATACTCCTACTTCCTTTATACTCTTCTAAGGATTCCCCCAATCTATCCTGTCTATACCTGACATTTGCTTCCTTCATTTTCTGAACCAAACCCTCAATTTTTTTTAGTCATCCAGAATTCCCTATAACTACCAGCCTTCCCTTTCACCCTGACAGGAATATACTTTCTCTGGATTCTTGTTATCTCATTTCTGAAGCCATCCCATTTTCCAGCCGTCCCTTTACCTGCGAACATCTGCTTCCAATCAGCTTTCAAAGGTTCTTGCCTAATATCGTCAAAATTGGCTTTTCTCCAGTTTAGAACATTAACTTTTAGATCTGACCTTTCCTTTTCCATCACTATTTTAAAACGAATAGAATTATGTCGCTGCTCCCAAAGTGCTCCCCCACTGACACCTCAGTCACCTGCCCTGCCTTATTTCCCAAGAGTAGGTCAAGTTTTACACCTTCGCTAGTCGGTATATCCACATACTGAATCAGAAAATTGTCTTGTACACACTTAATAAATTCCTCGCCATCTAAACCTTTAACACTATGGCAGTCCCAGTCTATATTTGGAAAGTTAAAATTCCCTACCATACCTACCTTAATATTCTTACAGATAGCTGAGATCTCCTTACAAGTTTGTTTGGTAATTTCCTATTGACTATTGGGGTGTCTTTAATACAATCCTAATAAGGTGATCATCCCTTTCTTATTTCTCAGTTCCACCCAAATAACTTCCCTGGGTGCATTTCCGGGAATATCCTCCCTCAGAACAGCCGTAATGCTATCCTTTATCAAAAATGCCACTCCGCTCCTTTCTTGCCTCCCTTTCTATCCTTCCTGTAGCATTTGTATCCTGGAACGTTAAGCTGCCAGTCCTGCCCATCCCTGAGCCATGTTTCTGTAATTGCTATGATATCCCAGTTCAATGTTCCTAACTATACCCTGAGTTCATCTACCTTCCCTGTTAGGCCCCTTGCATTGAAATAAATGCAGTTTAATTTATTAATCGTACCTTGTCCCTGCCTGCCCTGACTGTTTGACTCACTTCTGTTCTCAGCTGGACCTGTCTCAGATCGAGCTCCCAAAGTCCTCCCAGTGATTGTTACCACTTCCCATCCCTGCATTCCTCCAAATCCCTGTAAAGTCCTCCCATTCCTAAAACCCGCCCTGTTTTAGGAATGTCCCAGCTTCCACGATCCTCCTCATCTCTGTAAGACAAACCCCGATCCCCCCCCCCCCCCCCGCAGCCCCCACCCACCCGTCCCAGTTACTACAGCCCGCTGTATCACTAAATGCCAGTGTCACTATAATATCAGAGTAAGGTCTGAAAGCAGGAACACTGTACTGGGTTAGATATCTGTCCTGATCATATTGAATGGTGGGACCGACTCTGTGATCAAATGGTCGATACCTGCTCTTCTTTCCTGTGCTTCTCTATAAACTTACTATTCCTATAACCTCCTCAGTCCCCACAGCCCTCCCTATCTCCATAAACTCCTTCAGTCCCCACGACTCTTCCTATCCATGTATCCTGAATCATTCCCCAAAACCTCCCTAACTCCATAACCACCAAAAGGCCCCATGACCCTCCCTATCTCCATAATCTCACCCTGACCAAACGACCCTCCCATTCAGTGTAACCTCCCTCAGTTCCCATGATCCTCCTGATCTGTGCAACTGCGTTCAGGCCCAACAGCCCTCCCGATCTCTTTGTCCCCTTTCAGACCCCACAGCACTCCCTACCTCCATGATGTTCTTCAGTCACCACTGCACTCTTTATGTCTATAATCTCATTCAGTCCCCACATCACTCCCTATCTCCATAATGTCCTTCAGTCCCCATGACCCTCCTTATTTCCAAAACATCTATTACCTGTTGAACCTGTAAACTCCCTTTTTCAGATTGTTAAACACGAACTCCCATAACCCTTTCTGCTGCCAGTCTGAAACCAAACAGTGTTAGCCTGATAGTAGGTCGGGAGCTAAAATGTGTTTGAAAGGATATGTCAGTGAACACTAACCGGACACTTAGAAACACATTTAATAAAAAGAGAATGTGGCTTTGAGCCTGTAGGATTGTATTTTTATTGGTGTGAGTATGAATGGCTGGATAGATACGGGGGTAGGAGTGGCTGTACCGAGGATACGGTTTATTTGAATTTTCAGAAACCTTTACACAAGTTTCAATAAGGGCTAAGGAGTAACTTGGGACAGAATAGGGCACCTTAAATATCAGGAGGTGGGTGAGAAATTAGACAAAATAGTGTCGTCAGAATTTACTGTGGAGAAAGACATGGAATCTCGGGAGCTTGGGGAAATAAATAGCGATGTCTTGGAAAGAATCCTCACCAGAGAAGAGAAAGTGTTGGAACCTTAAAACAATTAAAGGTTAATTAATCCTCAGTAGCTCATTAGGTCTACCTTGAATATTCATGAGATTGCATTGTCCCTAACAGAGATATTTATATTATCAGCAGACACAATGAGTTACCGGAAGAGTGGAGAGTGGCAAATGCTATTCCATCACTTTAGGTCTGCAGGGAAAAGCCAGGAAATCACAGCCCAGTGAGCCAGTGCTGGGTAAGTTGTTGGAGGAGAAAGGAGCTACATATATTTGGAAAGGCAAGGGCTGATTCGAGATATTCAGCATGGCTTTGTGAGTGGAAAACCATGTTTCACAAACTGGATTGACTCTTCGAGGAGGTGGCCAAGAGATAGATGAAGGCAGAGCAGTCAGCGTTGTCTACATGGATTTCAGCAAAGCATTTGACAAGGTTCCAAGGGATGTAGAACATCTAGTCAAGAGGAAGAAGGAAGCTGAAATAAGGTTGAGGAACCAAGGATCAGAAGCAGGGCTCTAGAGAGTTACATGGGCCAGCACGGTGGCTTAGTGGTTAGCACTGCTGCTTCATAGCACCAGGGACGCGATTACAATTCCAGCCCCGGGCGACTGTCTGTGTGGAGTTTGCACATTCTCTCCATGTCTGAGTGGGTTTCCGACAGGTGCTCCGGTTTTCACCCACAGCCCAAAGATGTGAATCAGCCATGCGTTATTCAAGAAAGGGAATGGAGATAATCCTTTGAATCACAGACCTGTCAGTCTTCTCTCTGTGATGTGCAGATTATTGGAGAGGATTCTGAGAGACGGGATTTGTGATTCCTTGGAAAACCATAGTTTGATTAGGGATAGTCAGCATGGCTCTGTAAGGGACAGGTCATGCCTCACAAATCTTATTGAATCCTTTAAAAATGTGACAAAACACATTTATGACTCATTGAGGAAGTACAGAGCATGGGGTACATGGAAATCTGTCTGTCTGGATACAGAATTCCTGGCCCATAGAAGACAGAGAGTGGTGACAGATGGAAAGCATTCAGCCTGGAGCTCGGTGACCAGTGGTTTTCTGCACGGAGAGGTTACAGGACCTCTGCTCTTTGTGAGTTTATAAATGACTTGGATGTGTGAGTGAAAGAGTTGGTTAGTAACTTTGCCAATGAGATGAAGGTTGGTGGAGTGGTGAATAGTGTGGAGGACTGTTGGAGGTTGCAACGGGACATTGACAGGATGTAGAGCTGGGCTGAGAAGTGGCAGATAGAGTCAAATCTGGAAAAGTGTGAAGTGTTGCATTTTGGAAGGTGAGACTTGAATGCAGAATACAGAGATAAAGGAAGAATACTGGATAGTGTGGAGGAACAGATGGATCTTGGATTTCATGACCAGAGATCCATCAGATTTGCCACCAAGCTGATAGTGTTGTTAAGAAAGAATATGTTGTATTGGCTTTCATTAGCTGTGGGATTGAGTTTTAAAGCCATGAGGTTATGCTGCAGCTCTATACAGCCCTGTTTAGATGCCAATTAGAATACTTCGTTCAGTTTTGATCCGTTCATTACAGGAAGGATGTGGAAGCTTTAGAGAGGATAAAGAGGAGATTTACCAGGATGCTGCCTGAACTGGAGGGCATGTCTTATGAAGAAAGGTTGAGGGAGCTAAGGCTTTTCTCATTGGAGTGAAGAAGAGTGTGGTGTGATTTGATAGAAGTGAACAAGATGGTGTGAGGCATAGATGGAGTGAATATTGAGAGACCTCTTTATCCCATGGTATACATGGTACAAGGGGGCATAATTGTAAGGTGATTGGAGGATGGGTAAGAGGAGATTTCAGATGTAGGTCCTTTAAATAGAGAGTGGTGAATTGGTGGAATGGGACATTTAACAGACTCTTGGATAGGCACATGGATGGTAGCAAAATGAAGGGTATGTAGGTTAGTTTGATCTTACAGTCGGGTAAAAGATGGGCATGGCATCATGACCAAAGGGTCTTGTGCTGTACTGTTCTGTGTTCTACGTTCTGTATGGTAAACTGGGTAATAAACTCAGATCAATGTAGAAGGATATTGCATTCAGGAGGAGCTAGTCAACTGGATACAAAATTGGGCTTGTTGTTTTTCTGACTGGAGACATGTCACCAGCGGTGGAGTGCGTTCCCTGTTGTTTGTCATTTGGATAAATGGTTTGGATGGGAATATTGGTTTCCTTGTAAGTAAGTGTTTTGGGTGACACTGAAATTGGTGGTAAAGTGGACAGTGAAGAAGGTTATCTATGATACAACAGGATGAACAGTAATACTGGGATAGTGGGCTGAAGAATATTCGATGGAGTTTAATAAGATAAACGTGAAGTGTTGCATTGTTGTGAAACAAACCAGGGTGGGACTTGTACAGTTAATGTTCGGGCCATGGGTAGTCCTGTCAGTCAGTGACCCAGGGATGCAGGTACACAGTTCTTTGTAAGTGCTTTCACAGGTAGATAGGTTGGTGAAGCAGGCGTTTGGGGTGGTTACCTTCTTTGGGCACAGCATTGAGAGTAAGAGTTGGGATGTCATGTTGTGGCAGTACACAAAAGCATTGTTGACCACTAGGAAGTACTCATCTGGTTCACTTACGTCCTTTAGAGAAGAACAACTGACATTCTAACCTGGTCTGGCCTGCACGGGACACCAGACCCACAGCAATATGGCTGACTCTGTGCTATACTCTGGGTAATTAGCAGTGGGGCAAAGAATGTTAGTCCAAGCAGTGACATCCTCATCCCAAAATGAATAAATAAAAATACATTTGTCCCTCCCTACCTCTGCAAACCCCTCCAGCTGCACCAATTCGTACTGGCTTTGTAACACCGTTCAGACCCTGACCACTCTCTGTAACACTCTCACCACCTCCAGCACCTTCAGCTCTCCCGGTTCCTGTTGTGACATAAAACCTTGACAATTTTTCCCTCTTCCATCAGATATCCTCCTGCGAGCAGATCCTTTGCAATCCCTTTGAAACTTACTCCTAAAACATCCTCTCACTTCAGGATTTTAAGTACTTTTTGGTGATCCTCTAAGCCCGATAATCTAACATGATCATTTTTACTTGAGTGAGGGACCGATGGGGATTTCTTGCTGAGGATTTGTCCGTTTCAATGGAATGTCCTTTTGTTTAGTGATTTACACTGTTCCTTCAAATGTTTTCCACTGCTCATTTACCGGCACATATTTCAGTCTGTTTAGCCTATTTACCTTGGTCAGTTCTCCTCTCAAACTCATGTTATTGGTTATTTTTGTTTCTAGTTGTAGCTTGTCCTTTCTGTGATTCACTTTAAAACTTTATATTTCTTTAAACTGAACTTTATCACAATTTCCCAAAGGATCTCTGCAGGTGACATTCCTCATTCACTAAGTTTCATTACAAGGTCGCTCTGCGATACTTATGTCCCTTAACAGTTGCACAATGTGTTTTCCAAGTAAACATTGAGAAAAAAAATAACCAAACTCCTCTTCCAATATCACTGTTGTCAGTGTGACTGTCCCACATTTTCTGAATATTGATGTTTCCCAAAATTATCACATTGTGTTTGTTAAAAAAATTCCAATGAGTTCCTGTTTAATGCAGTAATGAGCAATGGAATGCTGTTTGGTGGCTAAAACTGTTCTGCTGCTTGTGTCCTTGGCAAGTAGTAGCCAGAATTTACATTCAGACTGACTCTACTTCATGATCTGATGCCAAATGCTTTCTCTGTAATGCCTTTCTTACCCATTATTGTTCGTGTTGCCCACTTGGCCTGAGTTTCCGCAAGGTTGTGATCCATTGAATATTTATATCCACCTTTTCTTCACCCTGTAACCACATCTCTCTGGTGTCTAAATCTCTTTTATCTCAGTGTCACAAATACATCTGCCTTATTGATAAGACTTCGCCCATTAAAAAAAACATAATTTACTCTTTCGCACAATTTTTTATCACAAACCTATTCACTGATGTACAATTTTAGTTAAACTCTGCCCCATCCTGTTCCTTTCTGCTTGTCTTCAGCCACATTTCCATGTTGCTCCCATACTTCACCTTTTCTCTTTGGATTTGGAAAGCTCCTTTCACCTGAACCCTGTCCCTGCATCCTCTCTGTCAGTTTAAAGCCCTGTCCATAAACCTACTGACATGATTGGCCAGGACACTGGTCCCAGCACGGTTCCAGTAGGACTATCCTAATGGATTTTTTTATAAATCAGGTCGGGGATGTGGGTGTCTCTGGCTGACCAGCCTTTATTTCCTATCCCTATCTGCCCATGAGCTGAATAGCTTGCTCGGCCATTTCAGAGGGCATTTGAGAGGCAAACACATTGCTGTGGGTACGTCGTGCAGACCACGTGAGGATGATCAGATCTCGTTGTCGAAAGGGCAAGTGGGCGCCACGGGGTGGCTCAGTGATTAGCACTCCTGCCTCACAGCACCAGGGTCCCAGGTTCGATTCCAGCCCCTGACGACTGTGTAGAGTTTGCACATTCTCCCCGTGTCTGCGTGAATTGCCTCCAGATGCTCCGGTTTCCTCCCACAGTCCAAAGCCGTCAGGCGAATTGGCCATGCTAAATTGTCCATAATGTTAGGTGTATTAAGTCGAGGGAGATGGGTCTGAGTGGGTTATTCTTTCGAGGGATGGCGTGGACTGGTTGGGTCGAAAGGCCTGTTTCCACACTGGAGGGAATCTAATCTAAGGGATTATGATTTTTGTACATCAGCAATGGTTTCATATTTGTTTATGGATTGTTAATTGCTATTTTTAAAATTATTGATTTTAAATTCCACCATATCTTATGATGGGATTCAAACCTGCCTCCCCTGAGCACTGGCTGAGGTTTTGGACAAATGCGCTAACAATAATGTTACTGGGTCATCACTTCACCTGCTCACTGGTTGCTCATCCCTGAGCACTGATACATGAAGCTAAACCCATTCTTCCAACATGATTGTGTGATCCTGAAGTCTTCCAGCACTCCGGTGATATCACTTAGTCTCTCCCCATATGGTATCCCTCCCTGTGGCTCTAATTGCTGCCTCTGTCAGTGTCTCTCACTCTTGCAGCTACTCCAGATCCTGAGCTAACAGAATTCTCCACTCCAGAGGGACGCAACAGCACAGGCCAGGGATGGAGCTTGGGATTTTCCAGATATCTGTGGGGTTCATTTCCATTCTCCTTGTGTAACCCTCACTGCATCAGTCTAATTTCCCATTCTGTCTATTTCTCTGTCTCCTGTAGGTAGTCAGGAAGTTCCTGACTCAATAGACTTCCCAACTGCTGTGTGTCTCATCCATCACCTCATTGAAGTTGGTTGGTCAGCCAGAGAGACAAAGGGCAGGGAGATCTGGAGCCTTCAATAAATCCTGCAGTGAGGTAAAATCACTCTCAGTGCACAGAGCAGGGAGCAATGGGAGGGCTGCAAACATTGGCTAACAATACATGATATAGATACAGTGCTGCGTGGGGAGCACAGTATAGACACACCCCATGCTCAATCACCACATCTACTTTAACTTAAATTGCACTGAGACAGCATCAGGAGTTCAGAGTTATCAATCCAGGCCTGCGATGTCTTAGTGAGCATCAGGACAACAGAGGGGAGAGTAGGCCTCCGACGAGATGTTGTGAATACTGCCTGGGATCTTTCTGTTCTGTGTTCTCCCTCCAACACCGTACTAAGACTCACTACTCTGCCACACTATATCTGTGGCATGGCTTGTGCACCAGTGTCTTCAGTCATTTTTCACTCCTACAATAGTCCCTGTCCCTGTAACCTCCTCCATTCCCGATCGTCCCTCCACATATTTGAAATGTACTGCATTCCATACTAATATCCCTATCGCTGTAACTTGCTTCAGTGTCTACAACATGCCTTATTTTGGTACACTAATCCTCTTTAACTGGATACAGAGTGATACAGCATGGAAACAGAACCTGTGGTCCAACTCCTCAATGCTGCCCATGTTACCTAAATTGAACGAATCTCATTTGCCTGCATTTGGCCCTTATCTCTTCAAACCTTCTCCTCTCCATGTACCGCCCAAATGTCTGTTCCATGCTGTAATTGTTCTTGTTTCTCCCATGTGTCTGAGGCAGCCTCTTCCGTCTATGCATCATCCTCTGTGGATAATGTTCCCCCTCAGCTCCCTCTTTAAATCCTTGCTCTCTCACTTCCCGTTTATACCCTCGAATTTTGGTCTTACCTACTCTTGGTTATTCACCATTCTTAGGGTCACCCCATGGCCTCCTCTGCCCAAGGGAAATATTTAGGACAATGTTACAAATATCTCCAACGTATGTAACAAAGTGCTGGCCAATGACGGCAAATGTGCCAAATGTCGCTTTCCCCACCCTGTCCACCTGGTATGTCACTTCCGAGGAACAATGTAACTTGCACTCCCTGTTCTCTCTCTCTCTCTCTGTTCGACAACCCTGGCCAGAGCCCTTCCTTTAACTGTGTTAGTCCTCCCTGGTTTGTCTGAACAAAATCCAACACCTGAATTAAACTCCATCTTTCATTCCCTGGTCCACTGGCCCAGTTGGTCAAGATCCCCTTTGATAACCGTATTTACTGCCCACTACACCATTAATTTGATCATCAACAAACTTTCGCACAATCACTCCTATATTTCAATTTATGTAGATGATGCGCATCAGTGGACCCAGCCCTGACCCTTTCTTCAAGAAAGGAATAAAACCTTATTCTTGTCCTAGAGCCATACAGCATGGAAACTGACCCTTCAGCTGATACCCACCATCATCTAAAACTCAACTAATCCCAGCCCCCTGTTGCTTGCCCATATCACTGCAACTCTTCCCTATTCACCTGTTTATCCAAATATCTTTTCAATGTTGTAATTGTACCCACATCAACCCCTTTCTCAGGAAGTTCATTCCACACTCAAACCACCCTCGGTGTAGCAAATTGCCCCATATCTTTTTTTGAACATCTCTCTCCTCTAACCTTAAAATGTGGCCCCTCCTCTTGAGACTCCCCCATCCTGAGGAAAAGGCAACTACCATTAAATGGATCTATATTCCTCATTTTTTTCATAAACCTTTATAGTATAATGTCTCAACCTCCAGGCTCAAGTGAAAAAAGACTCAGCCTATCCAGCCATTTTTCAGAACTCAAGCCTTCCATACCCAGCAATATCCTGGTAAATCTCTTCTGAATCCCCTGCAGCTTAATAATATCCTCCATGTTAACTGGGCGACTAGTACTGGACAGAGTATTGCAGAACAGGCCTCGCAAATGTCTGTGCAATCTCAACATGACGTCCCAAATACTACACTCAATGGACTGAGCAATAGTCAGGCATGCAAAGCACTGAGTTATGCATCCTCTGATGTGAGCTTCAAGAATTATGTACCTGAACCCGGTGGTCCGTCTGCTCTAAAACACTAACCGAGGCCTGAACATTAATTGTATAAGCTCTACCCTTCTTTGTTTTACAAAATGCATTACCTCGCATTTATTCAGATTGAATTCCATCTCTAGTTTTTCAGCCCATTCACTCACTTCATCAAGATCCCTTTGTAATCTCAGAAAACCTCCTTCACTGTCCATGATGCCACCCTCCAGCCTTCCAGCCCATCACACATGGCTGTCAGTAGTACACATACCTTTGCTAGGAGCTCCACAATTTCTTCCCTAGCATCCCACAGTTTCTTGTGATACACTTAATCAGGTTCTGGGACTTGTGATCGCTTTGTGTTTTAAAACCTTCAGCACCACCTCTTCTATAACATGCACCCTTTTCAAGTCATAGAAATATACAGCACAGAAACAGACCCTTTGGTCCCAAACTCTTCCAGGCTTACCAGAAGATATAAATACATCCATTCCCGTTTCCAGCATTGGGCCCATATACGTTTATGCCCATCCAGATACAATTACAACATTTAAAAGGTATCGGTCTCCATTACTTTCTCTCTCAGCTCATTGCATACACACACCACCATGTGTGTAAAGAAGCTGTCCCTTCAGTCCCTCTGTAAACCATTCACCTCGAACCTTAAACTTATGCCCTCTCGTTTTGGACTTCCCAACTTCTTGGAAAAGGCCTTGAATGCCTAGCCTATCCATGCTGCTCATGTTCATATAAACATCTATAAGGTCATCCCTCAGTCTCCGATTCTCCATTGACAGTAACCCCAGCTTATTCAGCAACAACCCTGGCAATGTCTTGTAAATTTTTTCTGAGCCGTTTCAAGTTTCACAACATCCTTCCTATAGCAGGGAGACTGGAATTGCAGAGGACTCCAATTGTGGTCTAACGTATTACTCTTGTTCCCTGAGTTCCCCAGTCTTTGTCCACAGTAAGTTCTGGAGTGAAAACACTGCTTAGGGTCTTAGCAAATATCCTGCAGTTCCACACATCGATGGCCTCATTGATCTTTAATGGACACTATTTTGTCCTGAGTTCCTTATGCACTCTTAATATACTGATACAATCACTTTTGGATTCCCCTTTCCTTCTCTGCTGAAGCTATTTCATTTAGCCTTTCTCCATTGCTGATCTCCACTCAAAGTGTATTCCTACAGCTCTTGTATATCCTCAGGGATTCCCTTGATCCAGCTGGCTATACCTGACATGTGTCCCTTTTCCTTGACCAGACCCTCAATAGACAGCCAGTGTTTCCGAATGCTGTCAGCATTGAGCTGCACACAAACAGGAAAATGCTGGTGGTGATCGCTCAGTTTATCTCACTTTTAAAATATTCTCTCTTGCCAAACTTCCCTTTCCCTGTAAATAATTCCCTTCCCCAATCACATTTTGAAAGTTCCTGGCTAATACGATCAAGATTAATCAGGCCCCATTTTATAACTTGCACTTGTGGACCCGGCTTGTACTTTCCAAAGTTATTTTCAAACTACTAGAACTGTGGTCACTTGGCAAAGTGCTTTCCCACTCTCATCTCAGTCCCTTTCCCTACCTTGATTCCCAAGGGGAGGTCAGGTTTCACCCCTTTCTCTTTTCAGGCCATTGGCATATTGATTGGGAGTTTTCTGGAACACAATTACCAAATTCACCCTTGCAAACGCTGAACACTGGCAGTCCCAGTCTAGGTTTGGAAAGTTCAAAACTGTACCATAACAGCCCTATTATTATGGTTGATATTTAAGATGTCCCAACATATTTGTCCCTCAGTCTGCTACGGATTATTCGGGATCAGCAGTCAGATCGTATCTAAGTGATGGCCCATTCTTATCTCTCAGTTCGACTAACATAGCTTCACTGGGCGATCCCTCTCTAAGTAAAAAATGAGGTCTGCAGTTGCTGGAGATCACAGCTGCATGTGTTGCTGGTCAAAGCACAGCAGGCCAGGCACCATCTCAGGAATAGAGATCCCTCTCTAAGTACTGCTAAGATGATTCATGCAATCAAAACCCACTACCACGCGTCCTCTCTTGCCTCCCCTTCCTGTAGCATCTCTACCTCGAAACAATGAACTGCCAGTCCTGCCCCACCCTCAGCTGTGTTTCTGTAATAACTATAATATCCCAGTCCCATGTTCCAATCCGTGCTTTGAGTTCATCTTCCTTTGCTGTCAGGCCCCTTGTATTGAAATAAATGCAGTTTAATCATCAGATTTCCCCAATTTCCTCCATGAACTCCTGTAGGCCCGACAGCTGTCCACATTTCTGTAACCTCCTGTGGCTCTATGCTCCTCCATTCCTGTGAAAACACCTCCAGTCCCCACAATCCTCGCAGTCTTGTCATCTGCTCCAGATCAGACCATTGCTGTCTCTGTTACCTCATGCAACCTTAGCAACGCCTCCTATTTGTGTCACTTCATTCAGATCACACCCTCTCCCGCTCCCATCATAATCCTTGCTATTTAGAACATGGAATTGCACATTCCAGTGCAAGCCCTTCAGCCCTCAATATTGTACTGACCTTTTATCCTACTCTGAAGATGAAACGGACCTTCATACCTTACATTTTACTATCATTGATGTGCCTATCCAAGAGTTGCTTAGATGTCTGTAGTGTGTTTGAATCTACGACCATGGCTAGCAGTGCATTTCACGCACCCACCATACTCTGTGTAAATAAAATACCAGTTCCGTCCATGCCGACAGGATATCCCAACCCAATCTCGACCTACCTGCCAGCACCTGGCCCGTATCCCTCTGATATCTAAGAGTTACCCTCCGCCACTTACCTTAAACTTATGTCCCCTTGTGGTAGCCATTTCGCCATGGGAAATAGTCTCTGGTTATCCACTCGATCTATGCCTCTCATTCCCTTGTACACCTCTATCATGTCACCATTCTTCCTTCTTCGCTCTGATCAGAAAAGCCCCAGCTTCCACAACCTACCTTCTATGGGCATGCCCTCCAGTCCAGGTTGCATCCTGCTCAATCTCCTCTGCACCGTCTTTAAAGCTTCCACATTCTTCGTGAAATGAAGCAAACAGAACGGTTCACAACATTCCAAGTGTGGTCTAACTGGGGTTCTGTAGAGCTGCAGCAAAACCTCGCATCTCTAAAACTCAATCCCCCTGCTAATGAAAGCCAAAACCCCATATACCTTCTTACACCCTGTCAACTTGGCTGGTACAGGTCCCTTTGTTCCTGCACGCTGCTAAGAATCCTGCCTTTAACCATGTAAAGGTTTTCTGCAGAATCCTCCAATCTCAAACAATCCCTACCTTTGTAAGTTCCTCCAGTCCCGACAAACTCATAAACTGTGAAACCTCCTCAAGTCCCTATATTCCTAATGTCTGCAAAATCCTGCCGTCCTGATGTCCCTTCATATCTCTGTAACCCCACCATCCTCCACTGCCCTTCTGGAGATCATTGCAGACGAAGGAGGATTTGGAGAGTCTGGGCCATGTTACGAGGTATGAACCTGGAGGATTGTACAAATGTAGGAAGGGACTTGGGATCTGCAGGAGGTTGCGGGATTCATAGAACCTGCAGGATGAGACTGAGGATGGGTTGTGGAACCTGGAGGATATTATGATTTGAACCACAGGTAATTTTTGATTGGACCTTTCAGCCGATCTTAAATTCATAGAGGCGGACAGCGTGGAAACAGATCCTTCAGTGAAACCCGTCTATGCCGAAAGGATATTCCAACCCAATCTAGTCCCACCTGCTAGTACCTGGCCTATATCCCTCCAAACTCTTTCTATTCATATATCCATCCAAATGCTTCTTAAATGTTGCAATTGTACCATCTGTAAGATCGGCTGAAATATCCAATCAAAAATTACCTCTAGTTCAAATTATAACATCCTCCAGGTTCCGCAATACATTCACGGTCCCATCCTGCAGGTCAGATATGCTAAGCCAGTGTAGTCCCACCTGCTAGCACCCGGCAAAATATTCATTTAGTATCTCCCACATTTTCTGTGGCTCCACACAAAGGCCGCTTTGCTGACATTTGAGGGGCACTATTCTCTCCCTAGTTACTCTTTGTCCTTAATACATTTGTAAAAAACCCTTTGGATTCTCCATAATTCTATTTGCCAGAGCTATCTCATGTCCCTGTTTTGCCCTCCTAATCTCCCTCTTAAGTATACTCCTACTTTCTTTACACTCTTCCAAGGATTCACTCGATCTATCCTCTCTATACCTGACATATGCTTCCTCCTTTTTCTTAACTCAACCCTCAATTTCTTTAGTCATCCAGCATTCCCTATACCTACCAGCCTTTCCTTTCACCTTGACAGGAATATACTTTCTCTGGATTCTTGTTATCTTTTCTGAAGGCTTCCCGTTTTCCTGCCATCCCTTTACCTGTGAACATCTGTCTCCAAACAGCATTCGAAAGTTCTTGCTTAATACCGTCAAAATTGACCTTTCTCCAATTTAGAACTTTATCTTTTAGATCTTATCTATCCTTTTCCATCACTATTTTGAAATTAATAGAATTATAGTTGCTGGCCCCAAAGTGATCACCCACTCACACCTCAGCCACTTGCCCTGTCTTATTTCCCAAGAGTAGGTCAAGTTTTACACCTTCTCTAGAAGGTACATACACATACTGAATCAGACAATTGTCTTGTACACACGTAAGAAATGCATCTCCATCTAAACCTTTAACACTATGGCAATCCCAGTCGATATTTGGAAAGTTAAAATCCCCTACGATAATTACCCTATGATTCTTAAAGAAAGCTGAGTTCACCTGACAAGTTTGTTTCTCAATTTCCCTCTGACTATTGTGCATCTATAATACAATTCGAACATGGTGATCACCCTTTTGTTATTTCTCAGTTCCACCCAAATAACGTCCCTGGATGTAGTTCCGGGAATATCCTCCCTCAGAACAGCTGTAATGCTATCCCTTATCCAAAAGGCCACTCCCCCTCCTCTCTTGCCTCCCTTTCTATCCTTCCTGTAGCATTTGTATCCTAGAACATTAAGCTACAAGTCCTTCCATCCTTGAGCCATGCTTCTTAATTGCTATGAGATCCCAGTCCCATGTTCCTAACCATGCCCTGAGTTCATCTTCCTTTCCTGTTCGGCCCCTTGCATTTAAATAAATGCAGTTTAATTTATTAGTCCTACCTTGTCCCTGCCTGCCCTGACTGTTTGACTCACTTGCGTTCTCAGCTGTACCTGTCTCAGATCGAGCTCCCAAAATCCTCCCTGTGTTTGTAACCACGTCCCATCCCTGCATTCCTCCAGATCCGTGTAAAGTCCACCCATTCCTAAAACTTTCCCTGTATCTGTCACCTGTTCTAGCTTCCACAACCCTCCCTATCTCTGTAAGACACACCCCATCCCAGTTACTACAGCCCGCTGTATCACTAAATGCCAGTAGTCACTATAATATCAGAGTAAGTGTGAAAGCAGGAATACTGTACTGGGTTACATGATCAGTCATGATCATATTGAATGGTGGGACCGACTCTGTGGTCAAATGTCCGATACCTGCTCTTCTTTCCTGTGCTTCTCTATAAACTTATTATCTCCATAACCTCCTTCAGTCCCCACAGCCCTCCCTATCTCTGTAAATTCCTTCAGTCCCCATAACTCTTCCTATCCATGTAAGCTGAATTCTTCCCCACAAACCTCCATAACTCCATAACCTCCAAAAGTCCCCACAACCCTCCCTATCTCCACAATCTCATCCAGACCCAACGACCCTCCCATTCAGAGTAACCTCCTTCTATCTTAGTGGGGGCAGCACGGTTGCACAGTGGTTATCACTGCTGCCTCACAGCGCCAGAGTCCCAGGTTCATTTGCCGCCTCAGACGACTGCCTGGATTGAGTTTGCACATTCTCCCCGTGTCTGCGTGTGTTTCCTCCGGGTGCTCCGGTTTCCTCCCACAGACCAAAAATGTGGAAGTCAGGTGAAGTTGCCATGGTAAATTGCCCATAGTGTTAGGTGCATGGATAAACTAGGGGAATGGGTCTGGTTGGGTGCGCTACGGCGGGTTAGTGTGGACTTGTTGGGCCGATGGGCCTGTTTCCACACTGTAAGTAATCTAATCCTCATGATCTTCCTGATCTGTGCAACCTCCTTCAGTCCCAACAGCCCTCCATGTCTCTTTGGCCTCTTTCAGGCCCTACAGCACTCCCTATCTCCTTCTTCAGTCACCACTGCACTCTCTGTGTCCATAATCTCATTCAGTCCATACATCACTCCCAATCTCATACTGTTCTTCAGTCACCACGACCCTCCCTATTTCCAAAACGTCTATTACCTGTTGACCCTGTAAGCTACCTTTTTCAAATTGATAAGCAAGAACTCCCATTACCCTTTCTGCTGTCAGTCTGAAACCAAATAGTTTTACCCTGACAGTAAATCGGGTGCTGAAATGTGTTTGAAATGATATGTCAATAAACAATAACTGGACCCTTAGAAACACATTTAATAAAAAGAGAATGTGGTTTTGAGCCTGTTGGATTGTATTTTTATTGGTGTGAGTATAAATGGCAGAATAGATACGGCTGTAGGAGTGGCTGTACCGAGGATACGGTTTATTTAAATTTTCATAAACCTTTTACACAAGTTTCAATAAGGGCTGAGGACTAAGTTGGTAGAAAATAGGAGATGGGTTCGATATTAGACAAAGTAGTGTTGTCAGTATTTACTGTGGAGATAGACATGGAAGCTCGCGATCTTCGGGAAATAAATAGTGATGTCTTGGAAAGAATCCACACCAGAGAAGAGAAAGTGCTGGAATCTTAAAACAAATAAAGGTAGATCAATCCTCAGTAGCTCATTATGTCTATCCTCGAATATTGTGGGAAGCTAGGGAAGAGATTGCAGTGTCCCCGACAAGGATAAGTATATTATCAACAGACACAATGAGTGACTGGAAGACTGGAGGGCGGCTAATGCTGTTCCATCACTTAAGGTCTGCAGGGAAAAGCCAGGAAATTACAGTCCCGTGAGCCCAGTGATGGTGAAGTTGTTGGAGAAGATTCTGAGAGAAAGGAACTATATACATTTGGAAAGTCAAGGGCTGATTAGAGAGAGTCAGCATGGCTTTGTGAGTGGGAAACCGTGTTTCACAAACCGGATTGACTCTTTTGAGGAGTTGATCAACAGATAGTTAAAGGCAGAGTGGTCAACGTTATCTCTGTGGACTTCAGCAAAGCATTTGCCAAGAGTCCAAGCGATGTAGAACATCTAATCAAGAGGAAGAAGGAAGATAACTTAATGTTGAGGAACCAAGGATCAGAAGCAGGGCTCTAGAGAGTTACATGGGGCAGTACGATGGCTCAGTGGTTAGCACTGCTGCCTCATAGCACCAGGGACACGATTTAGATTCCAGCCCCTGCTGGCTCTGCGGAGGTTGCACATTCTGTCCATGTCTGCATGGGATTCCGACTGGTGCTTCGGTTTCCAAAGATGAGCAGGTTAGGTGAATCAGCCACGCGTTGTTCAAGAAAGGGAATAGAGATAATCCTAGGAACTATAGACCTGTCAGTCTTCTGTCTGTGATGTGCAGATTATTGGAGAGGACTCTGAGAGACAGGATTCATGATTCCTTGGAAAACCATAGTTTGATTACAGAGAATCAGCATGGCTTAGTAAGGGACCGTTCATGCCTCACAAATCTTATTGAATTCTTTGAGAATGTGACAAAACACATTTATGGCTCATTGGGAAAGTACAGAGCATGGGATACAGGGAAACCTGTCTGTCTGGATACAGAATTCCTGGCCCATAGAAGACAGAGGGTGATGACAGATGGAAATCATTCAGCGTGGAGCTCGTGACCAGTGGTTTTCTGCAGGGAGAGGTTACAGGAGCTCTGCTCTTTGTGATTTTATGAATGACTTGCATGTGTGAGTGGAAGAGTGGGTTAGTAAGTTTTCCAGTTATATGACGGTTGGTGGAGAGGTGAATATTGTGGATGTCTGTTGGTTGTTTCAATGGGACATTGTCAGGATGTAGAGCTGGGCGGAGAAGTGGCAGATGAAGTCAAATCAGGAAAAGTGTGAAGTGACTCGTTTTGCAGAATACAGTGGTAAAGGCAGAATACTGGTTCGTGTGGAGGAACAGATGGATCTTGGATTTCATGGCCAGAGATCCGTCAAAGTTGTCACACAAGGTGATAATGTTGTTAAGAAGGAATATGTTGTATTGGCTTTCATGAGCTGGGGGATTGAGTTTTAAAGCCATGAGGTTATGCTGCAGCTCTAGAGAGCCCTGTTTAGACCACACTTAGAATATTGTATTCTGTTCTGATCCCCTCATTACAGGAAGGATGCGGAAGCTCGAGAGAGGGTAAAAAGAAAATTTGTCAGGATACTGCCTGGACTGGAGAGCATGTCGCATGAGGAAATGTTGAGGGAGCTAAAGCGTTTCTCATTGGCGTGAAGAAGGGGACAGGGCGACTTGGTAGAGGTGAACAGGCTGGTGTGAGGCATAGATAGAGTGAATAGTGAGAGACCTCTTTATTCCATGGCATACATGGTACAAGGGGGCATTATTGTAAGGTGATTGGAGGATGGGGAAGGGGAGATTTCAGATGTAGGTTCTTTGCACAGGAAGTGGTGGGAGGGTGTAACAGATCCTTGGATAGGCACATGGATGGTAGCAAAATGATATGTATGGAAGTTTGATCTTATAGTTGGATAAAATGTTGGCATGGCATCATGGCCGAAGGGTCTTGTGCTGTACTGTTCTGTGTTCTACGTTCTGTTTGGTAAACTGATTAATAAGCTCAAATCAATGTAAAAGGATGTGACATTCAGGAGGAGCTAGTCAACTGGATGCAAAATTGGCTTGATGGTAGGAGACAGAGGGTGATGGGAGACATGTTGTTTTTTTCTGACTGGAGGCATGTGACCCGCGGGGTAGTGGGTCCACTGCTGTTTGTCATTTGGATAAATGTTTTGGATTGGAATATTGGTTTCCTGGTAAGTAAGCTTCTTGGGTGACATTGACATTGGTGGTAAAGTGGACAGTGATGAAGGTTATCTGTGATACAACAGGATTAACAGTACTGCTGGGATAGTTGGATGAAGAATAGCAGATGGAGTTTAATTAGATAAACGCAAACTGTTCCATTTTGGTGAAACAAACCAGGGTTGGCCCTATACAGTTAATATTCGGGCCCTGGCTGGTGTTGTCAGTCAGAGACACAGGGATTCAGGTACACAGTTCTTTGAAAGAGGTGTCACAGTAAGATAGGCTGGTGAAGCAGGCGTTTGGGATGGTTCCATTCATTGGGCAGAGCATTGAGAGTAGGATTTGGGATGTCAAGATGCTGCCTGACCTGCTGTGCTTTTACAGCACCACTATAATCTAGACTCTGTTTTCCAGCATCTGCAGCCCTTGTTATTACCATGTTACATCTGTACAAGACACGGGTGAGGTCACCGAAAAAGTATTGCTGATCTGTAGGAAGAACTCATCAGCTCCTTTAGTGAAGGACATCTGACATTCTAACCTGCTATGACCGACATGTGACTCCAGACCCAAAGCAAAATGTCTGACTCTGTGCTACCCTCTGTGCAATTCGCAGTGGGACAAAGAATGCTGGTCCAATCAGTGACACCCAAAACCCATTAATGACTAAATTAAAATACATATGTCCCTCCCTATCTCTGCAAACCCCTCCATCTTCAACAATCCCTATTGGCTTTGTAACACCGTTCAGGCCCTGACCACTCTCTGTAACACTCGCACCAACTCCAACACCTTCACCTCTCCCTGTTCCTGTCGTGTCATTAAATCCTGATCATGATTCCCCTTCCCACTGCCCTCCTGCTGCTAGCAGACCCTTTGCAATCCCTCTAACACTTACTCCTCAAATTTTCTCTTACTTCAGGATTTTAAGAACGTTTTGATGATCATCCAAGCCTCATAATCTATTATGATCCATTTTAACCTGAGTGAGGGACGGGTGGGAATTTCTTGCTGAGTTTTGATCTGTTTCAATGGAATGTCCTTTTGTTGAGTATGTTTCACTGTCTCTTTAAATGTTTTCCACTGTTCATTTACAGACACGTATTTCAGTTTGTTCAGCCTGTTTATCATGGTCAGTTCTCCTCTCATCCTCATGTAACTGGCTATTTTTGTTTCTAGTTGTAATTTTTCCTTCCTGTGATTCACATTAAAACTTTATATTTCTTTAAACATGACATTATCAAAATTTCCCGGAGGATCTCTCCAGGTGACATTACTCAGTCACTAAGCTTCATCACACATCAGTTGATTTGAGATAGTTATGTTATAGCCAGTTTCACAATGTGTTTCAAAGAAGCACTGAAAAAAAATCTCCCAACTCCCCTTTCAATGTCACTGTTGTCAGTGTAATTGGCAAGATTATGCAAACAGAAGAACGTGAGGACTGCAGATGCTGCAGACCAAAGTTGAAAAATGTGGTGCAGGAAAAACACAGCAGGCCAGGCAGCATCCGAGGAGCAGGAGAATCGACTATAGGAGATTATACGAATATTGAAGTTGCACTGAATTATCCCCAGGCCTTTGTTAAAAATTCCAATGATTTCCTGTTTAATGCAGTGATGAGCAATGAAATGTTGTTCGCTGGCTAAAACTGTTCTGCTGCTTGTGTCCTTGGCAAGTAGTAGCCAGAATTTACATTCAAACTGACACTACTTCATGATCTGCGGCCAAATGCTTTCTCTGTAATGCCTTTGTTACCCATTATTGTTAATATTGTCCATTTTGCCTGAGTTTGCACAAGATTGTGAACCATTGAATATTTATGTTCACCATGCAGCTGTATCCATGTCTCTCTGCTATCTAAATCTCTTTTATCTCTGAGTCTTAAATCCATCTACCTTATTGCAGCGACGTTGTCCATTCAAAAAAAACCCTACTCTTTCCTATAATTTCCTGTCAAAACTGTATTCGCTGATGTACAATTTTAGTTAAACTTGGTCCCACCGTGTTACTTTCTGCTTGTCTTCAGTCACATCTCCATGCTGATCAGATGCGTCTCCTTTTCTATTTGGATATGGAAAGCTCCTTTCACCTGAACCCTGTTCCTGCATCCTCTCTGTCAGTTTAAAGCCCTGTCCATAACCTACCGACATGACTGGCCAAGACACCGGTCCCAGCACGGTTCCAGTGGGATCATCCTAATGGATTATTTTTTAAATCAGGTATGGGATGTGGATGCCTTTGGCTGACCAGCCCTTCTTGCCTATCCCTTGCTGTCCTTGAGCTGACTAACTTGCTCAGCCATTTCAGGGGATAATTGAGAGGCAACCACTTTGCTGTGGGGATGTCATGCAGATCACGTCAGGATGGGCAGATGTCTTTCCCGAAAGGAGAAGTGCTTGGATTTGTTGTACATCAACAATGATCTCATACTTATTTGTGGTTTGTTAATCACTATTTTTAAACTAATTGATTTCAAATTACACCTTTTCTGATAGTGGGAATCCAACTTGCCTCCCCTGAACATTAGCTGAGATTTGGGATGCATGCTTTAGCAATAATACCACAAGGCCATCACTTCACCTGCACACAGGTTGCTCACTTGAGACCGGTTATTCCAGTGCACCATGGAGCAAAACGCGTTCTTCCAACACAATTATGTGATCCTGTTATCTTCCAGCGCTCTGGTGATATCACTTATTATCTCGTTTTCTCTCTCTCTCTCTCTCTCTCTCTCGCTTTCTCTTGCTCTCTCTCGATTGCAGCTACATCAGATCCTGAGCTAACAGAATTCTCTATTCCAGAGAGATGAAGCAGCACATGCCAGGGATGGAAACTTGGATTTTCCAGATGTCTGTGGTGGTTCTCAGTGCCATTTTTAATCCTCACTGCATCAGTCTAATTTCCCATTATGTCCATTCCTCTATCTCCTCTAGGTACTCAATTAACTTCCCAGCTGCTGGGTGTCTCGTCCATCACCACATTGAAGATGGTTGGTCAGCCAGAGAGAAAAAGGGCAGGGAGATCTAGAGCCTTCAATAAATCCTGCAGTGAGGTAAGATCACTCACAGTGCACAGAGCAGAGATCAAAGAGAGGGCTATAAATATCGGCTAACAAGACATGACATAGATACAGTTCAGGAGGGGGAGCACAGTACACACACCCCCCTGGCCCAATCACCACTCCTAATGTAAGATCTGTTGTACTAAGACTCACTACTCTGCAACAGTGTATCTATGGCATGTCTTGTGCACCAGTGTCTTCAATAATGTGTAACTCCTATAACAGATCCTATCTTTGTAACCTCCTCCTAGCCCAATAGTCCCTCCACATATTTGAAATGTACTGAATTCCAGACTACCATCTCTATCGATGTAACTTGCTTAAGTGTCCACAACATGTCTTATCTCGGTAGTCTCCTCCTCCAATAACTGGAGACAGAGTCATGCAGTACGGAAACTATTCCTTCAATCCAACTAATCCATGCTGACCAAAGTCCATGAATGAGTCACATTTCCCTGCATTTGACCCAAATCCCAGAAACCTTCTCCTCCCCATGTACCTGCCCAACTTTTCCATGTTGTAATTGTAGTTTTCTCTACCACTTCCCCGGAAACTCATCCCATACTTGCACCACCCTCTGTGCAGAAAATTTTCTCCTAACATCTCTTTTAAGTCTTTCCTCTCCAATGTCATATTTATGCACACTAGAACACAGAAGATGACAGCGCAATACAGGCCCTTCGGCCTTCGATTTTGGGCCAACGTGTGGAACCAATCTGCAGCCCATCGAACCAACACTATTCCAGTTCTTATCCATATGTCTATCCAATGACTGTTTAAATGCCCTTAAAGTTGGAGAGTCTACCACTGTTGCAGGCAATGCATTTCATGCCCCAACTATTCTGAGTAAAGAACCTACCTCTGGCATCTGTCCCATATCTATTTATTAATATTAATATCTATCTCAATTTAAAGCTATCTCCCCTCGTGCTAGGCATCGCCATCCAAGACAAAAGGCTCTCACTGTCCAACCCATCTCACCTGCAGATTTATCTTTTATGTCTCAATTAATTGACCTCAAACACATTCTCTTGTACAAAAAAGCTTAAAGTCCCTCAGCCTTTCCTCATAAGACCTTCCCTCCATGCCAGGTAACTTCCGAGTAAATCTCCTCTGAATCCTTTCCAAAGCTTACACATCCATCCTGTAATGCAGTGACCTGAACAAATGTGGCCACACCAGAGTTTTGTATAGCTGCAGCATGGTCTAATGGTTCCGAAACTCAATCCCTCTACCAATACAAGCTCACACACTGAATGGCTTCTTAGAAAATCCATAAACCTGGGTGGCAACTTTGAAGGATCTATGCACATGGATATAGAGATCTCTTTGTTCATCTACACTACCAACAATCTTACCATTATCGCAGTACTCTGTGTTCCTGTTACTCCCTCCAGAGTGAATCGCCTCATTTCTTTCCACATTCAACTCCATTTGCGAACTTTCAGTCCAGCTGTCTATCTATACCTTTCTGTAACCTACAGCATCCTTCGTCACTATCCACAACTCTACCGACCTTAGTGTCTTCTGCAAATTTACTAACCCATCCTTCAACGCCCTCGTTCAGGTCATTTATATAAATGACAGCAACAATGGACCTAAAACACATCCTGGCAGTACCCACCAGTAACTGAACTCCAGGATCGATGTTTCCCATCAACCAATACTCTCTACCTTCTTTCAGTGAGCCACTTTCTGATCCAAACTGCTAAATCACCCACAATCCCATGCCTAGTATTATCGGCAAGAGCCTACCATGGGGAACCCTAGCAAATGCCTTATTGAAATATATATACACCACATCAACTGCTTTACCCTCATCCATCTCTTTGTTCACCTTCTTAAAGATCTCAATAAGGTTTGTGAGGCACGACCAACCCTTCACAAAATCGTGTTGACTATCCCTAATCAACTTACTCATCTCCAGATGAATATAAATCCTATCCCTTCCAAGCCATTCCAACACTTTACCCAGAATCAAATTAAGACTCACACGTGTATAACTACCAGGATTGTCTCCACTCCCCTGCTTGGGATGGCACGGTGGCGCAGTGGTTAGCACTGCTGCCTCACTGTGCCAGAGACCCGGCTTCAGCCAACTGTCTGTGTGGAGTTTGCACATTCTCCCCGTGTCTGTGTGGATTTCCTCCGGGTGTTCCGGTTTCCTTCCACAGTCCAAAATGTGCAGGTTAGGTGAATTGGCCACTAAATTGCCCAGAGTGTTAGGTGAAGGAATAAATGTAAGGGAATGGGTCTGGGTGGGTTGCTCATCAGAGGGTCGGTGTGGACTTATTGGGCCGAAGGTCCTGTTTCCACACTGTAAGTAATCTATTCTAAGGGGGCAACATTTGCTCTCCTCCAACCTTCTGGCACTATTCCAGTAAACATTGACGACATAAACATCAAAGCCAAAGGCTTGGCAATCTCCTTCCTGGATTCCCCGTGAATCCGGGAATAAATCCCATTCGGCCTCGGGGATTTAACTATGTTTAGACTTTACAGACTTGCGAACATCTCCTCCTTCTGCACTTCGATCCAGTCCAGTTCAGGACCTAGGGCTTTCTCTACCTTTGTGTTCTAAGACCTCCAGCACCACCTATTCTGTAAAGAGAACTCTTTTGGAGCCATAATTTTCTCTTTAACTGACTTGTCTGCAGTAATTTATGACATAAAAGGTTCATTTAGGGTCTCACCCATCTTCTGTGGCTCCATACATGGATGGCCTTATTGCTCTGTGCGGGGCCCTATTGTCTCTCTAGTCGCTTTTCGTATGTGTGTGCTGTAGAATGTCATTGCATTCTCCTTAACCTTAACTACCAAAGTTATCTCATCCTCCCCTCCACCCCATGTTGCTTTCCAACTTGTCTGTCTTCTCCGTTTCTCTCAAACCCTCTAGTATCCATAACATCTTCGTCAATCCTTGCTCTATTTACAGTTTCAGTAAATGCTTCCTGAAGCAGGAGGATCAGAATTCTATTCAGTACTCCAACTGGGGACCCAGCAATGCCTTGTACAGCCCATCATGATGTACCAACTCAGAGACTCAATGCTCTGACCCATGACGGCAAGTGTGCCGAATGTCCCTTTCCCCACCATGTCCACCTGCGATGCCACTTCCAAGGAACAATGTAACTATATCCCTTGGTCTCTCTCTCTGTTCGATAACACTGCCCATGGCCCGACCATTAACTGTTAGTCCTCTTTAGTTTACCTTAACAAAATCCATCATCTTAATCCAACTCCATCTTTCATTCTTGGCCCACTGGCTCAGTTGTTCGCGATCCCATTCGATAACTGTATTCCCTGCCCACGAAAACCCGTGTTATATACAGACTTTTATCAACAAACGTACTAACAATGACTCTTATGCTCTTGCAGAAATATTTTCTGTAAATGATGCATAACAATGGACCCAGCACTGTTCCTTATGGCACACTGCTGGTCATAGACCTCCAGTCTACACAACAACCCTTTCCCACCACTCTGTTTCCTACTGTCAAGCCAATTTTGTATCCAGTTGTCTATCTCTCCCTGCTCCCATGTGATCTAACCTTACTAACAAGTTTTCCACGCTCAACCTTGTCCAAGGCCTTGCTATGGTCAGCATAAACACAGTCTCCTGTTATGTCTTCTATCTTCTTAGTCACGTCTTCAACAAACTCAGGCAAGTTTGTGAGACACTACTTGTGTACTTTGTGTCCCTAATCAACCCTTGCCTTTCGAAATGCACGTAACTCCTGTCCCTCAGAGACCCCTCCAACACCGTACGCCACACTAATATCAAGCCAATTTGTCTTGAGGTGCCTGGCTTTCCGTCGCAGCAGTGTTAAATACTGGCACAACATTAAACACCCTCCAGGCTTCCAGCTCATCACCCGTGGCTGTCACTGATATAAATAACTCTTTAAGGGGCACTTCTTCTTGAGTTTCCCACGATGTCCTCGGATATACATGATTAGCTCCAGGGATTTGTCTTTTTTTAATGTGTTTTTAAAACTCCAGCGCCTCATTTTCTGATATGCAGAGTCTTTTGAAGACTTTATTTCCCTGACCTCCCCAGTCTTTAAGTACTGATGTGAAATTTTCGTTAAGGATCTCACTCATCTGCTGTGGTTCCACACATAGATTATCCCTTTGATCTTTAAGGGGACACATTCTGTCCCTAGTTAATCTTCTGACGTTAGTATTCATGGAGAATCCCTTTGGATTTTCCTCAGCATTACCAGCCAAGGTTTTCTCAGGTCTCCTTTTTGGCCTCCTGCTCTCCCACTTCAGTGTATTACTGTACCCACAATGTTCCTTGAGGAATCCAGCTGGCCATATATGACATGGGCCGCCTTTTTCCTGACCAGAACCTCAATACCCCCAATCATCCAGAACTTTCTACTTGTAATCAGCATTGTCTTTCGCACTAACAGAAATATCCTCACCCTGGACTCTCATTTTTTCTTTCTTTTGAAAGCTTCCCATCTGCCTGAGGTCCATTTACCTGCAAATAGTTTCCACAATCAACAGCTAAAAGCTCTTGACCAATACCTTCTGGATTGGGGCAGGACAGTTTTGATGTTTCACTTGTGGAACAGGCCTGTCCTTTTCCATAACTGTTTTCAACCTAATACAGTTGTGTCACTTTGTAAAAATTATCCCCAAACTAACCCCTCAGTCCCTTTCCCTACCTTTTTCCCCAAGGGGAGGTCAGGTTTTGCCCCTTTTCTCCAGGGGGATGGTGAGTAACCAGTGGTAATTGTGCACATCAGTACACATGATATAGATACAGTTAGGTGGGTTCTGGTCAAGTGAGTATCTGGATTAGGTAAGAAGTTAAAAAGCAGGGCAACAAGGGTTGTGAACTCCCGATTACTCCCAGGGCTTATGGAAAATGATAGGAGAGGTCCACAGGTTAAGGAGCTATGCAGGAACACAGCCAGTTTTGCGGCAATGAAGCAGGACCTAGCTGAGGTTGAGTGGGGGAGTCTGTTTGAAGGAAAAGAAACGACTGGAAAATGGGAGGCTTTTAAAAGTGTGATACTGAAAATGCAGGGTCGGTATGTAACTGTTATGGTGAAGGGAAAAGTGGCAGGTTTAGGGACCCCTGGCTGATGAGGGATATTGAGGCTCTGGGCTGGCAAATGAAGTTGGTATACATTGGGTTTAAGGTTTCCATATCTCCCGAAACTCTTCCAGCTCTAAAGACACAATCAATCTGTGGAGACCCTATAATCTTCTCAGTTCTCTGCCACACTCCGATCTGTCGAACCCAGTCCAGTCTCTATAACTGTTCTAATCCAGTTCCTAAAGGAACCACGGTCTGTGTAACATGCTCTCATTACTATCACCCATCTTCTCAATGTCTGCTCCTCCAGTATTTCCACCCATCTACTAATCTGCATAAACCTTCTCCAGCTCTTACACCCTTATCTGTGTTAACGACAACCTCCCCTACAACACTTTCCCACTTAGGCCAAACTGGAGGAGGTTACTAATGTTCCTTTATCTGTGTAACTGTCTCCAAGCAAAATTGCTGTTCTCACCTCCAGGAAAATCTGTCCGATTCCACATCCTCCATGTCTAAATAACACCAGAACCTAACAATTTCGAGATATCTAAACGTCTTTAGTCCCGACTACCCTCGAAATGTATGTTTTTTCTTCGAGTCTATACAACCCACATAGTCTCTGTAATCTGCTCCATTCCCTCAATAGTCCCTGTCAGTATAAACCAGCGCTGACCTACCACTATCCTTTTCCCTGTAAACTGCTCCATCCCTCCCAACCTCCCCATCTCCACGAACGCCTGCAGGCCCTACAGCTCTCCATATTTCTGTAACCTCATGTGGCTCTATGGTCCTCCCTCCCTGACAAACCATCTGCAGTCCCCATATCCCTCCCAATCCGAGTCCTCTGCTCCAGATCAGACCATCAGGTCACTATAAACACCTCCACTTCTGACAACTCTTCCTATTTGTGTAACCTCGTTCAGACCCCATACTCTCCAGATCCCTGCATCCTCTTCCTGCCATTGCAATCAAAATCATGTTTATGTAAAATCCACCAGTGCTTAAACCTTCCCCAACTCAGTAACCTCTTGCAGTCCTAACAAAACACCTAAACTGTGAAACCTTTCATTTCGCTACAATCTTCCCTCCCTCCCTCCTCAAATGCGTTCATTACCATGTAACCTCACAATTACTGAATCCTCCTTTTGGCACTGCAATCCTCCGAATGTCTGCAAAATCCTCCTGTCCTGATATCCCTAGCTTATCTCTGTCATCCACACCACCCTCCAGTGCCCTTTTGGGGAACGTGGCAGAGGAGAGAAGATTTGTAGAGACTGGGCCATGTTACGGAAGTAGAATCCTGGAAATTACAGAATTAGTCTAATGTCTGTGGTGTGCAGATTATTGGAGAGGACTCTGACAGACAGAATTTATGACTACTTGGAAAACCATGGTTAAATTTTAGACATTTAGTATAGGTTTGTGAGGGGCAGCTCATGCCTCACAAACCTTATTGAATTCTTTGAAGATATGGCAGAATATGTTGAAGCTCATTCAGAAACTGAGTAGGCATGGGATACAGGGAAATCTGTCTGTCTGGGTACAGGATTGGATGGCCCAGAGAAGACAGAGTATGGCAGCAGATGGACAGTATTGAGCCAGGAGCTCAGTAACCAGTGGTGTTCTGTAACAGTAAGCTTTGGGACTCTGCTCTCTGTGATTTTTATAAATGACTTGGATGTTGATGTTGGAGAGTTGGTTAGTAAGTTTGCCAATCAGGTGGAGTGGTGGGTAATGTGGAGGGCTGTTGTCGGTTGCAATGGGACATTGACAGGAGGTAGATCTGGGCTGGAAATGGCAAATGGAGTTCAAGCTGGAAAAGTGTGAAGTGATTCATTCTGGAAGGTGGAATTTGAATACAGAATACAGGGTGAAAGGCAGAATGCTTGGCCATATGGAGGATCAGAGAGATTAAGGGGTCCATAGCCATTGATCCCTCAAAGTTGTCACGCACGTTGATAGGGTTGTTAAAAATGCATATGTTGTGTTGGCTTTCCTTAGAAAGGGGATAGATTTTAAGAACAGTGAGGTTTTACTGCATCTTTCTAGCATCCTGGAGGGCATTTCTTATGTACAAAGTTTGAGAGACCTAAGGCTTTTCTCATGGGAGTGAAAAAGGGGTGGGGCGACTGGTGGAGAGGAACAAGATGATGAGAGGCACAGAGAGAGTGAATACTGAGAGACTTTTTCTCCTATGGCATAAATAACTATTACAAGGTGGTGTAATTTTAAGGTGAATGGAGGATAGATAAAAGGATAGAGAATGGTAGGTGGTTGGAATGCACTGACATTGGTGGCAGTAAAATTAGACACTTTCGGGACATTTAACAGACTCTTGGATAGGCACATGAATGAGAGTAAAATGAAGGGTATGGAAGTTAGTTTGGTCTTACAGGCGGATAAAAGGTTGGCATGGCATCATGGCCGAAGTGTCTTGTCCTGTACTGTTCTGTGTTCTACGGTCCGTATGGTAAATGGGTAATAAGCTTAAATCAGTGTGAACGGATATGACATTCAGGAGGAGCTAGTCAACTGGATACAAAATTGGCTTGATGATTGGAGACAGAGGGTGATGGGAGACATGTTGTTTTTCTGACTGGAGGCATGTGACCCGCGGTGCAGTGGGTCCCCTGTTGTTTGTCACTTGGATAAATGTTTTGTATGGGAATATTGGTTTCCTGGTAAATAAGCTTCTTGTGTGACACTGACATTGTTGGTAAAGTGGACAGTGAAGAAGGTTATCTATGATACAACAGGATTAACAGTACTTCTGGATAGTGGGCAAAAGAATAGCAGATGGAGTTTAATTAGATAGATGTGAAGTGTTGCATTGTGGTGAAACAAACCAGGGTGGGACTTGTACTGCTCATGTTCGGGCCCTGGGTGGTGCTGTCAGTCAGAGACACGGGGATGCAGGTACACAGTTCTTTCAAAGTTGCATCACAGGCAGGCAGGCTGGTGAAGCAGGCGTTTGGGATGGGTACCTTCATTGGTCAGAGCATGGAGAGTAAGAGTTGGGATGTCATGTTGTATCTTTACAAGACATTGGTCAGGCCATCATAAATGCACTGCTGATCAGAAGGAAGAACTCATCACGTTCACTGTCCTCCTTTATGGAAGGACAACAAATATTCTCTCCTGGTCTGGCCAACATTTGACTCCAGGCCAAACGCAATATGACTGACTCTGAGCTGCCCTCTGGGTAATTAAGAGTGGGCTCAACGAATACTAGACCAGTCAGTGACACTCACATTACATAAATGAATAAATAAAAATACATATGTCCCTCCCTACCTTTGCAAACCCCTCCAGCTGCAACAACCCGTACTTAGTTTGAAACACTCTTCAGGCCCTGCCCACTCTCTGTAACACTCTCGCCACCTCCAGCACCTTCACCTCTCCCTGTTCGTATTGTGACATTATACCCTCACGGGGATTCCTCTGCCAATTGCCCTATTCCTGCTAACAGACCAATTGCAACCCCTTGTAACTTTAAAACTAAAACACTCTCGCGCTTCAAGATTTTAAGTACTTTTTGGTGATCTTCTCAACTTCATAATCTAACATGATCCATTTTGTCCTGAGTGAGGGAAAGGTGTGGGTTTCTTGTTAAGATTTTGTCTGTTTAAATGGAATATCCTTTTGTTGATTGATTTACACTGTTCCTTCAAATGTTTACCAAATGTTTCAATCTGTTTAAATTGTTTAGCTTGGTCAGTTCTCCTCTCAAACTCATGTCATTGGCAATTTTTGTTTTTAGTTGTAGCTTGTCCTTTCTGTGATTCACTTTAAAACTTTTATATTTCTTTAAACTGCACTTTAGCGCAATTTCCCAGAGGATCTCTCCAGATGACATTACTCATTCACTAAGTTTCATCACACAACGGTCGATCTGACACAGTTACATCCCTAGCCAGTTGCACAATAAGTTATTTAAAGAAAAACTGAAAAAATTCTCCGAACTTCCCTTCCACTTTTCCCGTTGTCAGTGTGATTGTCAATGTTATATGAAGTTTGAATTTTCACTGAATTGTCATTATGCCTTTATTAAAAATTCCAATGAGTTCCTGTGTGATGCAGTGATGAGCCATGAAATGCTGTTCATTGGCCTGAAACTGTTCTGCTGCTTGTGTCTTTGGCAAATTGTAGCCAGAATTTACATTCAGACTGACTCTACTTCATGATCTGCGGCCAAATGATTTCTCTGTCATGCCTTTGTTATCAATTATTGTTAGCGTTGTCCACTTTGCCTGAGTTTGCACAAGGTTGTGAACCATTGAATATTTATGTCCACCTTTTTTCACCCTGTAACCACGTCACCCTGAAGTCTAACTCTCTTTTATCTCTGTGTCACAAATCCATCTACCTTATGGCAGAGACTTTGTCCATTCCACAAAAAAAAAGCATAATTTGCTGTTTCCTACAATTTTCTGTCTCAAATTGATTCACTGACGTACAGTTTTAGTTAAACTTGGTCCCATCCTGTTCCTTTCTGCTTGTCTTCAGCCACATCCCCATGTTGTTCCAAAGCTTCACCTTTTCTATTTGGATTTGGCAAGTTCCTTTCATCTGAACCCTGTCCCTGGATCCTCTCTGACAGTTTAAAGCCCTGTCCCTAAACCTACCAATGTGATTGGCCAGGAGACTGGTCCCAGCACATTTACAGCGGGACCATCCGAATGGTTTATTTTTAAACTCAGGTATGGGATGTGGGTGTCTCTGACTGACCAGCCTTTCCTGCCCAGCCCTAGCTGCCCTTGAGCTGAGTAACTTGCTCGGCCATTTCAGAGGCAAACACTTTGCTGTGGGGATGTCGTACAGACCACGTGAGGATGGCAGATGTCCCCGAGTGTATTTTTGATGAACAACATTGTTTTGGACATCAGCAATGATTTCGTACTTATCCATAGATTGTTAATTGCAATTTAAAAAAAAATAATGATTGCTAATTCCACCATTTCTGATGGTGTGATTGAAACCTGCCTCCACTGAACATTGGGTTGGGATTTGTTTACATGCTCTCGCAATAATACCACGAAGCCATCACTTCACCTGCTCAAAGGTTGCTCATTCCTGAGCACTGATACCAGGGCATCAGGAGCCTAAACTTGTTCTTCCTACATGATTGTTTCGTTATGAAATCTTCCTGCCCTCTGGTGATATCACTCAGTCTCACTCCATGTGGTATCCCTCACTGTGTGGGTCTAATTGCTGCCTCTGTCAGTGTCTCTCACTTGCAGCTACTCCAGATCCTGAGCCAATTGAAGTCTTCACTCCAGAGAGACAGGACAGCACAGGCCAAGGATGGAGACAGGGTTTTTCAGATCTCTGTTGGGCTTAGTGCCATTCCAGATGTGTATCCCTCACAAGATCAGTCTAATTTCCCAAACTGTCTATTCCTCTGACTCCTGTAGGTACTCAGGAAGGTCCTGATTCAATAGACTTCCCAGCTGCTGGCTGTCTCGTCCATCGCCACATTGAAGATGGTTGATCAGCCAGGGAGACGAAGGGAAGGGAGATTTGGAATCTTCAATAAATCCCGCAGTGAGGTAAGATCACTCACAGTGAACAGAGCAGAGAGCAAAGACAGAGCTCCAAATAACGGCTAACAAAACATGACATAGATACAGTGCTGGAGGGGGAGCACAGTACAGACACACCCCAGGCTCAATCAATACCCCTATAGTAAGTTCTGTTGTGCTAAGACTCACTACTCTGCAACACTCTATGTATGGCATGTCTTGGTGACTAGTGTCTTCAATAATTTGTAACTCCTACAACAGTTACTGTCCCGGTAACCGCCTCCCTTCCCTCTCCTCCCTCCACATACTTGAATTATGATGCATTCCAGACTACCATCACTATTAATATAACTTGCTCCAGTGTCTATTACGTGCCTTATCTCAGTAGTCTCCTCCTCCAATAACATGCAGCACGGAAACGGTTCCTTTGATCCAACTAGTCCATGCTGACCAGAATGCCTGAACGAGTCCCGCTACCCTGCACCCATATCCCTTCAAACCCTCTCCTCTCCATGTACCTGGACAAGTGTCTTTTCCATGTTGTTATTGTACTTTTCTCTACCACTTCCCCTCGAAACTTATTCCATACTGCACCATACTCTGTGTGGAAAATCTTCTCCTCCTAATCCTTTTAAGTTTTTTTCCTCTCCCATCTCCTACTTATGCCTTCCAGAGCACAGAACATAGAACATGACAGTACAGTATAGGCCCTTCGGCCCTCAATGTTGCGCCAACCTGTGGAAACAATCTGAAGCACATCTAACCTTCCCTATTCCATCCTCATCTATATTCCTATCCAATGACCGTTTAAATGCTCATAAAGTTGGCGAGTCTACCACTGTTTCAGAGCTGAAAATGTATTGCTGGAAAAGCGTGTTGCTGATGAACGGCTTATGCCCAAAACGTCGAATTTCCTGTTCCTTGGATGCTGCCTGACCTGCTGCGCTTTTCCAGCCAACACATTTTCAGCTCTGCTCTCCAGCATCTGTAGACCTCACCTTTACCACTGTTTCAGGCCATGCATTCCATGCCTGACAATTCTGAGTAAAGAACCTACCTCTAGCATCTGTCCCATATCTATTAATTAATGTTAATATTAATTACTACTTCAATTTAAAACTATTTGCCCTCGTGCTAGGAGTCGCCACCTGAGGGAAAAGGCTCTCACTGTCCAAACCATGTCACCCTCTGATTGTCTTATATGTCTCAATTAATTGACCTTAAACTCTTCTCTCAAACACAAACAGATTCAAGTCCCTCAGCCTTCCTCATAACACCTTCCCTCCGTACCAGGTAACATTGTAGTAAAACTCCTCGGAACACTTTCCAAATTTTTAACATTCTTCTGAAGCGGTGACTTGAACCATAGGCAACACTCCAAATGTGGCCGCACCAGAGTTTTGTACAGCTGCAGCATTATCTCATGGTTCCGAAACTCATTCCCTGTCCCAGTAAAAGCTCACATGCTGAATGCCTTCTTAACAAACTGGGTGGCAACTGTCAATGATCCATGTACATGGACAAAGTGATCTCTCTGCTCATCTGCACTACCAAGTTCTGCTTTACCCACATCCACCTGTTTGGTCACCTCAAAGTAGTCAACAAGGTTTGTGAGGCATGACCTACCCTTCACAAAACCGTGCCGACTATCCCTCATCAACGTGTTCATCTCCTGATGATTATAAATGCTAGCCTTTACAAGCCTTTCCAACACTTTACCCAGAATCGAAGTAAGGCTCACAGTTCTATAATTACCCAGGGTTGTCTCCATTCCCCTTCTTGGTCAAGGGGACAACATTTGCTCTCCTCCTGCCTTCTGACATAATTCCTGAACGCAATGACAACATAAAGATCAAAGCCAAAGCTCAGTAATCTCCTTACTGGCCTCCCAGAGGAGCCAAAAATAAATCCCATCTGGCCCAGGCGACCTTTTTTTGCACTTTCCAGAATTGCTAACACCTTATCCTTCTGCAGTTCAATCCCATCTAGGTTATGGACTCCACTACCCTGGGGTAAAGATGTTGGCTACCTATACCCCTCATGGTTTTATAAACCTTTATACGGTCACCCCTCAGCCACCTACGTCCAGTGGAAATGTGAAGGACAATGATAGAAATATTTCTGCTCGCGTCCCTGCTACTACTTTGCCACAATGTTCTGGTATACACTTGTTCAGGACCTAGGGCTTTCTCTACCTTTGTGTTCTAAAACCTCCAGCACCACCTCTTCTGTAATGGGGACTCTTTACAAGCCATCACTGTTTCTTTCCCTTTGTTTCCTAGTCTTTGTCCACAGTATGTTCTGACATGAAATGCTCATTTAGGCTCTCTCCTACCTCCTGTGGTTCGACACTTGGATGGCTTCACTGATCTTTGAGGAGCCCTTGTGTCTCTCCAGTTGCTTTTTTAGACGTGTGTGCTGTAGAAAATTCATCGCATTCGATTTAAACCTATCTGCCAAATTTAACTCATTGCCCATGTTGCTTTCCAGCTTATCCAGCCTCTCCGTTTCTGTCAAATCCTCCAGTATCAGTAACATCTTCGTCAATCTTTGCTCCATTTGCAGTTTCAGGAAATGCTTCCCAGATCAGGATGATCAGAATTCTATGCAGCGTTCCAAAGCTGTGCTGATAATCACTAATCAATCCTTGTCGTTGCAAATGCATGTAACTCCTGTACCGCAGAATCACTTCCAACAACGTCTGCATCGCTGACATCAAACTAATTGGTGTTGATGTCCCTGACTTTCCCTTGCAGCTTTTCCTAAACACTGGCACAACCTTAGCCACCCTCCAGGCTTCCAGCTCATCACCCATGGCTATCAGTGATAGGAATATCTCTTTATGGGACCCCACAATTTCAGCCTGAGCTTCCCGCAATATCCTGGGATATACTTGATTAGTTCCCAAGGATTTGTCCATCTTATATGCATTTTAGAACCTTCAGTACCTCCTGTTCTGTTCAGTGGAGTCTTTTGAAGACGTCACTGTACCTTATTCCCTGAATTCCCCAGTATTTATCCAAGTTAAGTTCAAACATGAAATTTTTATTCAGGTCTCACCCATCTCCTGTGTTTCCACACTTGGATGGCCCCATTCGTAACCAAGGAGCTATATTCTTCCCCTAGTTAATGTCCTGAAGAACATACTTGAAGAATCTCTTTGGATTTTCCTCAGCCTAATCTGCCAATGATTTTTGTGGACCCCTTTGTGCCCTCCTGATTTCCCTCTTAAGTTAATTACTCCACCCGCTATCTTCTTCAATGGATTCCCTTAATCCAGCTGCCTATATGTGACACGTGCCCCCTTTTTCTTGACCAGAGCCTCAATGCCCCCAATCATCAGTGTATCCCACTTGTGTCAGCATTGTCCTTCACACTAAAAAAAATATGGTGACCCTGAACTCTCATTTTATCGCTCGGTTGAAAGCTCCCCACCTGCCTGACGTCCCTTTACCTGCAATTGGCCTCCACAATCAATTGCCAAAAGCTCTTCACTAATACTTTCTGGATTGCGGCAAGACGAATTTTGATCTTTAACTTGTGGACCAGGCTTGTGCTTTTCCATCGCTATTTTCAAACTAATACAATTGTGCTCACTTTGCCAAAGTGTTGCCCCACTAATACCTCAGTCCCTTTCCCTACCTTGTTCCCCAAGGGGAGGTCAGGTTTTACCACTTCCTGCTGTCCAACCATTTACATTCTGACTGAGACATTTTTCTTGTACATGCCTAACAAATTCCACCCATTCAAGCTCAGGGCAATCTGGCAGTCCCAGACTAGGTTTGGCAAGTTACAATCCCTGACCATTCCAACCCTATAATTTTTACAGATATCTTAGATCTCCAGACATATTTGCTGCTCAAACTCTCGCTGACTGTTGGGGGCCTGTAGTACAGTCATATCAAACTGATGACCCATTCCCATTTCTCAATTGCACTATTATGGCTTCATTGGTCTTTCCCCAGGAATATCCTCTCTAAGTGTTGCAGTGATGTTTCACTGATCAAAATCTCCATCCCTCCTCTCTCACCTCCTGTTCTATCCTCCCTGTGGAATCTGTACCCTGGAACATTGAGCTCCCAGCTGTGTTTCTGCCATATCTATGGTATTCCAGTCCCATGTTCCCATCCATGCGCCGACTTCATTTGCCTTAATTGTTAGGCCTTTTATTTTGAAATAAATGCACTTCAATCAATCAGTTTTCCCTCAATGTCTGCTGTGCTCTTTCCTGATGCTTCTACTTAAGTTCCTGTCTTGAAATTCTGTCCCAGCCTCTACCTTCAGACTGCAGCCTGGCACCTTCCACCTCACTATGGACAACACCCTCACCTTTCATGTCATTTGCAAACCTATTAATGATACCTTCTGCTGTCACATCAGAGTGATGAATGTATGTAATAAACAGCAATGGCTCCCGCACAGCTCCCTGTGGTACACCCGTTAGTGAAAGAATTTCAATCGTAAAAACAGCCCTCCACCAGTTGTGGATCCTGTTTGCCAAATGGCCTTGGATCCCATTGGTCTGTTGGACCAGCCTTCTATGTGGGACCTCGTCAAACGATGTAATGAACACCATGTAACCCACATCATCTGCACAGCCCTCATCAAAATCCTCAATCGTAATTTCAAGTAAAAATCTCAGCTGAATTTGGGAAAGGATCTTACTCTAACAAATCTATGATGAGTATCCCTAATCAATCTCTGCCTTTCCAAATTTTGATTCATTCTGTTCCACAGAATTGTTCCCAATAATTTCCCTCCCCCTGCTGTCAGACTATCTGCTCTGTAATTACCTGGCCTATCCCTGCTGCTCTTCTTGAACAAAGGAACCACATTAGCGATCTTCCAGTCATTCAGCACTTTACCTGTGGCCAGCAAAGTATTAAATATATCCACCTGGGTCCCAGAAATCTCCTCCCTTACCTCCCATAGCAGCGTGGGATACATTTCATTGGGCACTGGGGGTTTCTCCACCTTTTATGCCTGTGAAAACATTTAATACTTCCTCCTTAATGATCTTAATATGTTTGAGAATCTCACCATCTCAACTGAAATCTCCGGCTACGATGTCTTTCTCCTGTGTGAATATAGATGGGAAGTATTCATTGAAGACCTCACCTACTTCCTCTGGCTCCATGTACCGATTGTCCCTTTGGTTTCTCACAGGCTCCACACTTTACCCAGTAATTCTCTTATTCTAATTATCCTGCTAAAATACCTTGTGGATTTTCCTTAACACTATCTGCCAAGGATGTTTAATGACCCATTGTTTGTCCCTAATTTTTACGGAGCCCCCTTGCACAATCTATGCTTTCGAATGGCTTCACCTGAGTTTATTGCACTGCATTTTCTTCATCAAACTCATGATATCGCTTAACCAGTATTCGCTGGTCTTGCTGCCTTTACTATTCCCTTGTCAGGACCACACTGGCCATGAATTCTCACTGTATCACTTTAACTTACTCTCATTTTCCAAATATGGAACCAATTGCAGATTGTCCTCACAGACTCTGTTTGCCAGATCCTCTGTAATGATAGTGATACTGATAGGAGACTCAGTTGTGAGAGGGACAGACAAGCGACCCCAGGAGGGTGTGCTGCCTCCCGGGTACCAGGGTCAAGAGTGTCTATGCCTGAAACGTTGAATCTCCTGTTTCTTGGATGCTGCCTGACCTGCCGCGCTTTTCCAGCAATACATTTTCAGCTCAAGAGTGTCTCTGAGCGGTTACTCAACATTCTGAAGTGACAGGGTAAATACCCAGAGATCGTTGTGCACATCGGTTCACATGACATAATTTGTCAAGGGGATGGGATCCTGTGAAATATGTACAGGGAATGAGGAAAGCAGTTAAAAAGCAAGACCTCAAGAGTTGTGATCACCGGATTACTCCCAGTGCCACGTGCCAGTGAGGATAGAAATAGAAAGATAGACCATATGGGGTGTGGCTGAGGAGCTGGTGGAGGGGTAGAGTTTTCAGTTCTTGGATCATTGGGATCTCTTCTGGGGTAGAGGCAATCTGAACAAGGGGGGGAGGGGTTTGACTTGAACCAGAAGGGCACCAGTATCCCTGGGTGGAGATTTGCTTGTCTTACACTGGAGGGTTTAAACTAGTTTGGCAGGGGTTTGGACTCTGAGTAAGAGAGGTACCATCAACCAGTCAGGGGAAAATACATCAGCCATCGAGAGCAAGTTTCCTATCCCGGATATCCGGGCACAGTATAGGGAGGGAAAAGACTTCTGGTTTAAAGGACATTTATTTCAACACACGAGGCCTGAGTGGTAAGGCAGACGAGCTCAGAGCATGGATTGGCTCTGGGGAGTGTGATATTATAGCCATAACAGAAACCTGGCTGAGAGAAGGGCAGGATTGGCAGCTCAGTGTTCCAGGATACATAAGGTACAGGCGTGACAGAAGGACAAGTAAGTGAGGAGGGGCAGCTGCCTTATTGATAGGGGAGGACATGACAACCGATACTCTTTTGGGGTGATCAAATGAGGTCGTATGGCTAGAAGTTAGAAACAAAAAGGGGATGGTCAGTCTTCTGGGATGGTGTTCTGGACCCCCAAATAGCCAGCGGGTACGAGAGGAGCAGATGTGAAGAGACATTGAAGGTACCTATAGAAATAATAGAATAGTATTGGTTGGAGATTTTAACTTCCCCTGTTTGGCCTGACCACCCAGAGTGTAAAAGTCCTGTATGGGGTGGAATTTGTCAAATGTGTCCCAGAAACTTTCCTATATCAATAGAGAGAGCCCCATCCTACTCAGGCAGCTGAAAACGGGACCTCCCCTCAGAAAATGAGGTCAGGCAAGTGACTGAAGTGTCAGTCGGAGAGCACTTTGGGTCCAATGACCACAACTGTCCTCATTTTAACATAGTTATGGAAAAAGATTAGGCAGGTCGACAGATTAAGTTCTTAATCTGGAGCAGGGCTAATTTTGGGGCTATTTGGCAGGATCGAGCAGAGGTCGATTGGGTGAATTAAAAATCACACAACACCAGGTTATAGTCCAACAGATTTAATTCAAAGCACCAGCTTTCGAAGTCCAGGTGATCATTCTGAAAGATGAAAACTTAAGCTAAATTTGTTTGATATTACATTCCATCACACTGCAATCCTGTTGCTATAAATTCTGGGTCTGTGTATTGTGCTCGACAACCACCTGATGAAGCAGCGCTATGAAACCCAGTGCTTCCAAATAAACCCGCTGGACTGTAAGCTGGTGTTGTGAGATTTTTAACGTTGTCCATCCCAGTCCAACACCAGCTCCTCCACATCATGCTCCCATCCACTGGGTGAGTGTGTTTGAAGGAAAAGGAATGAGTGGCAAATGGGAGGCTTTTAAAAGTGTGAGCTCAAGAATCCACTATGTCCCTGTTAGAGTGAAGGGAAAAGCTGTCAGGTTTAGGGATCCCTGGCTGATGGGGGATATTGAGGTTCTGTTCAAGAAAAAGAATGCTGTACACATTGTTTTCGATGTTTCCGTATCTACGTAACCTCTTCGACTTCTAAAGACACGATCATTCCGTGGAGACACAACAATCCTCTCAGGTCCCTGCAGCACTCCCGGTCTGTATAACCCACTGAAAGCCTGTGATTCTCCCGATCCAGTTCTGACGAGACTCACTCTCTGTGTAACATCATCCCATCGCTAACACCCACCCTTTCAATGTAAGTCCCTCCTGTATCTCCATCCATTTACTCATCTCCATAACCTTCTCCAGCTCTTACACCGCTTCCTGTGTAAACTCACCCTCCCCTACAACCATTTCCACTTTGGCCAAACTGGAGGAAGTTACTAATGCTTCCTTATCTGTGGAACTGTCTCCAATCGAAATTACTGCCCTTCTTGATAATCTGTCAGACTCCACACACTTCATATCTAAATAATCTGCAGAAGTAAAACTTCCTATATCTCCAAACATCTTCAATCATGACTAACTGCCATATCTCTGTTTGGTTTCTGGATAATCTGTAAGCCTCCACACAGTTCGTATCCAAATAAGTTGCAGAAGGAAAACTTCCTATATCTACAAACATCTTCAGTCACCACTACCCTCCATATTTGTGTATGGCCACCAGTTTATACAACCCACTTTATCCCTGCCATCTGCTCCATTCACCGAAAATCCTCCCTGTCCGTGTAAACCGCTCCATCCTACTAACACCCTTCTCCCTGAAAACTGCTCCATCCCTCCCAACCTCTCCATCTTCATGAACACATGTAGACCGTACAGCTCTCCACATTTCTGTAACACCCTGTGGTTCTATGTGCTCCCTTTGAAACCATCTCCAATCCCCACAACCCTCAGAGTCTGTGTTGTTTTCTCCAGATCAGACCATTGCTCTCTGTTACGTCCGACAATCCTCGTAAACCTCCCTAATGTATCTATTCATTCAGATCCCATCCTCTTCAGCCTCTTCCTGCCATTGTAACCCTCCTTATTTAGAACACAGAACAGTACAGCACAGTACAGGTCCTTTAGCCCTCAATGTTGTGTCAATCTTTTATCCTACTATAAGATCAATCTAACCTGCAGGCCATTGAAAGAACAAAGAAAATCACAGCCCAGGAACAGGCTTTTCAGGCCGCTTCCCTCCGCTGATCCAGATTCTCTGTCTAAACCTGTCGCCTATTCCGTCGCCTGTTTGGTGAAGATCTGTAACACTTTGCTCCCTACCCATTCATACATCTGTCTGGGTATATCTTAACTGACTTTATAATTCCTGCCTGTACCATCTCCACTGGCAAAATGTTCCAGGCCCCCATCACTCTCTGCGTAAAGATCTTTCCACCCATATCTGCCCTAAATCTTTCCCCTCTCACTGTGAACTTGTGATGCCTAGTAATTGAGTTCCACACTCTGGGGGAATATATGCTTCTTGCTATCCACCTTGTCTATACATCCCATGATTTTGCAGAGAGCAATCAGGTCCCCAGTCAACCTTCATCTTTCTAATGAAAATAATCCAAAACTATTCAATCTCTCCTTATTGCTAGCACCCTCTATACCAGGCAACATCCTGGTGAACCTCCTCTGCTCCCTCTCCAAAGCATGCACACCCTTTTGGTAATGTGAAGACCAGAACCGTAGATAATATTCTAAACCAAAGTCCTATACAAAAAAAAAACATGACCTGACAACTCGTGTACTCAATACACCGTCCAATGAAGGAAATCATGCCGTATGCTGCCTTGACCACTTTACTGACCTGCATTACAATCTTCAAGGAACAATGGAGCTGAATACCCAGATTTTAATTTTCCCCAGGACCTTCCCATTTACTGTATAATTCACATTTGAATTGGATCTTCCGAAATGCATCACCTCACATTTGCCCGGATTGAACTTCTTCTGCCATTTCTCTGCCCGCCTCTCCAATCTATCTATATTCTGCTGTATTATCTGACATTCCCCTTCACTGTCTCCTACTCCACCAATCTTAGTGTCATCTTCAAACTTGCTAATCAAGGAACCGATACCTTCCTCCAAGTCTACCAACATTCAGCTCCTCACCACCACCCCACTCCCCTAACAGGGGGAGGATCCTGACCCTAACAACCACGAGAGACTGACTGACCATGTCCAAGCTCCCGGACTGGGATCTGAGACTCCCCCTGATTCCCTGTGCTGGGCACCGTGACTGACTGGACAATGATACCAAACTTCCTGGGTTTGTGTTTGCACTAAACACCAAGACAATGCAGGAGGTGGGTGAGCCTGGTAGCTCTAGCTGAGGGGTAACACTGCTAAAGGCAGCGTCAGGTAAGGCAATAATTCTGTGAGCATTCAATTCAGCTCAAAGTGAGTGTGTACAGACACGGAGTGAGCAGCCCAGAGGGACAGTCCATGAGCTGGGTGTGTATCCCTGAGCACAGTGTCCTTGCAGCAGCATTGAGTGTGTACAAACACGGAGTGAGCAGCCCAGAGGGACAGTCCATGACCTGGGTGTGTCTCTGAGTACACTGTCCTTGCAGCAGCATTGCAATGAGAGCTGTCAGTGCACCCTGAGCTGCAGCATTGAAGTACAGAAGCGTACTGTCAGTAGGTCGGAGATCTGCTGAGATGGCATGGTGAGGCTGACATATGTTAGATGTCAGCATTGGAGGATATGTATTACATGCAGCTTTGGTCTGTGCAGTGTCCCCTGAGACGCTGATGTCCAAGACAGAAGGCCACAGGAGCGAGGGTCACGATAGCGTCACCAGATACCAGCTCTAACATTTATGTCAAACTGTCCAAATTGAGTTTCCCACAGTGGGAGGGAGGACATGAACCTGAAAATTAATGAGGAGAGATCTGCATGAATGTGGCTCTGATTATAAGAAGTTATCCAATCAGCAATTGGCCACTATCTTGCTGAAATCTTGTCTTGAACTGTACAGTACAGGAACAGGCCTGTCAGCCCACTAAGTTGCACTGATACTTGATGCCTTTAAAAGTTATAAAATGTTGTAAATCATTATTCTCCCTGCTAACTCATGTACATGTCAAGATACCATCATTGCTGTTGTATCTTCTTCTACAGCCTCCTCCATCAGTGCATTCCGGTCACTTCCTCATTCTGTCTGGAACACAGCAAAAAAAAACTAGCTTCTCATATCTCTTTTAAACTTTCCCCCAATTACCTAAAACTTATGCTCCCTAGCAATTAACATTTCTACTCTGGGAAAAAAAAGTCTCCAACTGTCTATTCTATCCACACCTCTCATCATTTTGGAAACCTGTAACAGGTTCCACTTATGTCTAATATACTCCAAACCAGACAACATCCTAGTAAATGGTTTTCAAACCCTGTCCAATACCTTGACATCCTTTTGCTGATCTGGTAATCAGTCCTGCACACAATATTCTAAATGATGCCGAAATACAGTTCTATCCAGTTGCAACATGTAACAATATTTTCCTGTGTTGCTACTTTCAGGGAACTATGGACCTGTATGCCCAGATCCCTTCAATGTTGAAGCTACTTAGAGGTCTTTCATTACTTGTATATTTCTCTCCTGCAGCAGACTTTCTCAAAGGTATCAATCGCAATTGCCCATTTTAAATTACATCTGCTTTTTCTCCATCCAAGTCTCCAGCCCACGTATATCCTGCTGCATCATCTGCCAATTATCCTGACAACCTGCGACTCCCCCAATCTATTCACGCATATCCAGAACGAAACAAAATACCCTTCCACCACTACTGACTGCTATGACCAAGCAGTTCTCTGTCTATGTTACTGACTGACCGCTGATCCTATTTCACATCCCCTTCTGTATGAGCCTGCTGTAAGGAACCAAATCAAAGGCCTTGCAGAGATCCAGCTCCATGTCCTCATCAACCACTTTTGCCACTTTCTCAAAATATTCAATCACGTTTGTGTGACACAATTTTTCCCACACAAAGCTGTGTTGCCCATCGTGAATATGTACATATTTTTTCCAAATGTGATTCAGTCCTATCACTTAGAATCTCCAAGATTTTCCTTCCGTCTGATGTAAGGCTCTCCGAGCTGAAATGCCTGGAATTATCCGTGTTGCCGTTCTACCAAGGAACGAAGTGGCTATTTTCCAGTTCTGTGGAACCTCTGCTGTCACTGAAGCGCAAACCAAGTGTGTGCACAAAGTCTCAGCAATTTACTCCCTCGATCCCTTCAGTATTCCGGGATTATTCCCATCATATCATGGAAACTTGTCGTCCTTAATATTTTTCAAAACACCCAACACAGCCTCCATTTTTAATATCAAAAAGACACCGGATATCAGCATATCCATCTCTTGACTCACCACCATCCATGTCCTCCTCCTTTGTGAATACCAATACAAAGTATTTATTAAGGACTTCACCCCCTTTCTCCAGCTCCATGCATTAATTCCCTCCTTTGTCCTTGATCAGGCGTACTCTTTCCTTGGCTACTCTGTTCCTCCTAATAAACTACTTTGGCATTTTCCTTAATCCTGTTTTATAAAGACGTTTCATCGTGCTTTTTCGTCCTCCCAACACTTTTTCTTTACGTTTTTCCTGCCTGTTATCATGTTTTTCAAGGCTTCTGAATGTCTTCAGTTGCCAAACTCCAAGATGTGCTTCGTTTTTCTTTTTGACTGAACTGACCATTTCTCTTGTCCTTAAACTTTCCCAAATCTTGCCATCCTTACCACCCTGTCTCCATGACCAGATCTCACATCCCTGAATATAGTAACATCGAGAAGGGTCTGATGGGCTTCTCAGAAAATTCTCCCAGATACATCACAATAGCCCTTATTGTGGAGGTCCTTTAATCTTTAATTGAAACTCAGAACCATATACAAACCTTCGACAGTTTCTATTGCTTGCCTTTTATATTCCTTATTTTACTTTTCCTTCTCTGGTCTGAAAAGAAATCTGCTAAAGATGACTTGATATTTCTTGACAGCATCATTTCACAAACACTGTTTGCTTTCTAATTTCGTACTGGATCTAACCCCTCCATATTCCGCACTCCTCTCGGCATTCTGTAGTATTACGTTCCCGTTGTGTGATGTAAGGTTTCCTGTTCTGTCTTTGTATTTCTAGATTTCAAGGTGGCTCTGGATTTAGCTGCCTGACCCTTTTCACTTTATGAGAACACACTTTCTTAGAACCACTTTAATCTCCTCTCAGCCTACGGCCACTGTTCTGATTCTGATTTATCTTTTTAGTCTAGGTTTGTCCTTTACAATAGTTGTGTTAAAATCAAATGAATTATGATCACTATTCCCTAAATATTGTCCTTTTCTTTCCAGATGGCAATGGTAATGACTGCGGATGGTGCTAACTGAGGAAATGTCAATGTATTCATACCTGCTGCTGAGTGTCGGTGGTGGAGTGAGGGAGTCGTTGTGGATGTGGACTTTTTGATAGTGGAATCACTGACATCTGTCCATTACTTGCTGCTGGTGCTGTCAGAATACAAGTCGTCCCGCTTTGCAGCAGAAAGCAGTAAGAGTTTTGCCAGGTTGTCCCTCATCTCGTGGTCTGGCTGGTGATGCTCCCAGCATGTTCTTCTGCATTCAACACTAACCGAGTTACTGTAGAGTGGGAGATATATTGGGCCGTGATGGTTACTGGAGAGTGGGAGGTAGGTTGGGCTGTGATGGTTACTGTACAGTGGGAGGTATGTGGGCCCGTGATAGTTACTGTACTGAGGGTAGTATGTCAGGCCGTTATGGTTTCTGTACAGTTGGAGGTATGTGGGGCCATGATGACTACTGGTCATTGGGAGGTATATGGGGCCGTGATAGTTACTGTACAGCGGGAGGTATGTCGGGCTGTGATGGTTACTGTACAGTGGGAGGTAAGTAGGGCCGTGATGTTTACTGTACAGTGGGAGGTATGTCGGGCCGTTTCGATTCCTGTACAGTGGGAGGTATGTGAGGTCGTGATGGTTACTGTGCAGTGGGACGTATATCGGGCATTGCTGGTTACTGTATAGTGGGAGGCATCTCGATCCAGGAAGTTGCAGACTCTGAGTTGTACAGAATATGATTGCGTTGCTGCCGATGAGCCATTGTACCTCATGGATGCATCGTCATTGATTGCTTAATCTGTTTAAATCTGTACCATTCAGTATGTCATGGTGAGGAGGGTCTACAAAATGTGAAGTTAGCCCTTGCTTCCCATAAGGACTGTGCAGTGAACATTGTTACCGATATATGAAATGGAGGGGTGTATCTGCAGCAGGCAGATCAGTGATGATATGGTCAATTATAGGTTTCCCTTTTATTGGTTCCCCATAACCTGCCACAGAGGAGTCTAGCAACCATAGGATCCTGCATCAATGCTGAGCACTATCATTATATTAGATTCCATACAGTGTGGGAACAGACCCTTCGGCCTAACCAGTTCACACCAACCCTCTGAAGAGCACCCACTACCATGGCCAATTCACCTGAACTGCATTTCTTTAGACTGTGGGAGGAAAACCACGCAGACACAGGGAGAATGTGTAAATTCCACACAGGCAGTTGCCCGAGGTTGAAATCAAATCTGGGTCCCTGATGCGTTGAGGCAGCAGTGCTAACCACTGAGCCATCATGCGGCCCTATACTGACTATATACCAAGGAGCTGCCCTCTTCTGCCTGGTCGTGCCCTTTCGGGGGACAGAACCTCCCAGAGATGATGGTGATGTTACCTAGGACATAGTCCTGATCGCATAATCTTGCTTTCCAGACAATATCTGATTGTTGCTTGATTAGTCTGTGGGAAATATACAACAGGTCACTTTTACACTTTGTATAATGAAGAGTTAATATCACTTTATTTCTTACATATTTTAAAATAAACCAAACATCATTTTTTTTTCAGTTGAAAGCAATTGAAGTGAACAATAATTGAATTACCAGGGCGCACACCTAACTATTACAGTTCAGTGACTATAGTAAACAGCTGATTCATGTTCAGTTCAGTGAACACACCATCTTGCAGGCAGCAAAGCTGCTCGAAATGACATTGAGAAAAAACCTACATTCAGACACAGTATTATTGGCCCTCACCATGACCTCCAAAACACTGGCCATCTCCAAAATCTGTCCAGAGAGCTTCCAAACTGGAGCTGGGCAGTTACTGACATAATCCCTCACAATAGACTGGTTAGAGACATACCTGAACAACGGGAAGAGGCGTGCGAGGCAGACTGGTCAATGGGCTAGCACATGGCGCTGGTTCAGACGCAGTTCAACATTTGTAACAATTATCAATAAACAGCCATGTCTTACAAGTATATTCCTTCTGGTGTGCCACCTAAACTCTGTAATTCTGAGCCTTGGACCCGATCCTGAATGAAGGTGTTATAAAGGTGATGGACTCTTGCAGCAAATAGCATCTTACATTGAATCCCTCATAAACCAGATGCAGTGTATGTTAGCCCCACAATGTTAGTATCCAAACAGAATTGTACAGCTCCATTGATGGCCAGTATGATCCCAGCCCAATGTCCTTGTGTGCCTTGAGCTGGAAATGTCTGTGTAAATGTTTGCAGCATTGTTCTAACCATTAGCAGCAAAGTCTCTTTACTGAAGGTCTAACATCCTTTCGTAATACCAACTTTTAGATTGTGCAATAAAAACAAAATCCCCCCTTTATTCAGTTCATTTTTATACAAATATGATGAAAAAAGTGCACAACTCACAGTAAGGATCATTGAAATGTTGAGTCTCATTTCCACACCCAAGACCAATTATTATTAAGTGCAAGGACTTTGAAAATATGCAATTATTTTTCCTTGTATTAATGTTGTGAACTAATAGTCGACTTTCCTGCTCCTCAGATGCTGCCTGGAAGGCTGTGCTTTTTCAGAACCACACTGTTTGACTCTGATCTTCAGTATCTGCAGTCCTCACTTTCTCCCTGGTATTACTCACTCATAATCATTTTTGTGGGAACAATTTCACTGTGTGTTTAAACATGTTAGTCAGATATGAGAACATTTTGAATTGTTTATGTCTGTCTCAGAGCTCAGTAATGTTGTGTGTGAATGTCAATGTCTGTGTGATGCTCGGTATTTAGGCCAAACCTCTGAGAGTCTGACAGATTATCCCTTCAGCTGTTCACAACAAGCAAGTTACGGACTGAACCCAACCAGCCTGAGCTCTCAAAACCCAAAGCATAGTGTCTAGCATTGGGCATGTTTGGACAATATTTTTTATTTTAATTTATTCATAGAATATGATTGGGCCAGTATTTATTATCAATCCCTTGTTGCCCTTGAGAATGTGGTGGTGAGCTGCCGCACTAAACCACTGCAGTCGATGTGCTGTCGTTAGACTTACAATACAATTCGAGAGGGACATTGAAACAGTGACACTGAAGGAACAGCAATATATTTCCCAATCAGGGTGGTGGGTGGCTTGTATCAGAATGTGAACATGGTCAGGCATCCATATGTCTGCTTCCCTTGTCCTTCTTGATGGTTGTGGTTTCGGAGGTACGTTATAAGGAGTCTTGGTAAATTTCTGCAGAGCACCGTGTAGATGGCAGGAATTGCTCCTACTGAGTGTCAGTGGATGAGGGATAAAGCTGCACTCACACAGGCAAATGGGGAGGGTGAGGTTATTTCATCATACACACACATTCAAAATGTGTCTTAGAGAGAGGGGACAGGCTTTCAGAAATCATGAGGTAAATTATTAGATTAGATTACTTACAGTATGGAAACAGGCCTAATAAGTCCACACCTACCTCCGAAGACAAACCCACCCAGACATGCTCCCCTACATTTACCCCTTCACCTAACAATATGGGCAATTTAGCATGGCCAATTCACTTAACCTGCACATCTTTGGACTGTGGGAGGAAACCGAGCAAACCCACGCAGACACGGAGGGGATGCGCAAACTCCACTCGGACATTTGCCCGAGTCAGGAATTGAAGCCAGGTCTCTGGCGTTGTGATGCAGCGGTGATAACCACTATGCCATCGTATTTATGCAGGATTCCTAGCTCCTGACACATTCTTGTAGCCAATTAACTTCCATATGTCAAAATGTGTGCCGCTGGAAAAGCACAAGAGGTCAGGCAGCATCTGAGGTACAGGAGAATCAATGTTTTAGCATAAGCCCTTCACAGGAATGGGTAATGAAATTATATGATCAGTCCAGTTCTGGTTTACAGTAATCCCTGGGATATTGCTCGGTGGATGTTCAGTGATGGTGGTGGCATTGACCGTTAGAGGATGTGGTTCAGTTCTGTATTGTTAGATGTAATTGTTATCTGGAAGTAGTCCTTGTCACTGTTAAGCACATACCTGCATATTTCCAGGTCCTTGTTGCATTTGGATAAGGATTGCTTCAGTATCTGAGTAAATTACGAATGGTGGTGAACATTGTCCAATCATTGGCAAGTATCCCAACTTGTGACTTTAATGTATAAGGAGGGCCATTTATGATTGGGCCTAGGGCAGAGAGCACTCTTATAGCTCACTGAGCCAAACTGTCCCTCTCTCTGGGTTAGGAAATTGGCTTCTAGTTCCACCTGCTCCAGAGGGACCTAACAACATATCTGAGCAGAATAATGTTACAGGATCTTCCCCAATGAGCTGAGCGAGGACTTGGCTAGCTGAATCAGTTGGACAGCTAGTTATTAATACCAACAGTGTGGATTCGTTTCCTTCACTGACTGGTGTGACTAAAGGACTGTCCTACTCAACCTCTCCCTTACTTGAGGCATGATGACTGTCCTGTTAAACTACCACCAGTTGTCTCTGTCTAATGAGAGAGCAGCCCTATCATTCTGCAGGAGTATGGTGACTTACCTTTCCATTTTTGATCTACAGACTTACTTCAACACCAACACAGGGGAACTGCTGTGGAGATGGCTGGTCTCCACCAACCCCAGCCACCTTCTTTGTACCACGTATAACTTCAGCCAGTGCAGACGATTCCTATTTGCTCCAGTTTTGCCATTAATCCTGGATACGGCACTTGGTCAAGTGCAGTTGTGACGATGTTAAAAGTGCAGTCACTGTCACCTAACCTCTAGAATTTCGCTGTGTATTTTCTTCTTGTACATCGTTAAACCAAGGCTTCAATGAGCCCAAGGTATGAGAGCCCAAACTGAGCTTTAGTGAGCAGTTGGTGCTGAGGAAGTGCTACTTGATTCCACTGTAGATTCCAATAACATTCCAACACTTTATTAGTGATAGGGATTAGAGCAATGGGGCAGTCATTGATTGCCTGGTTGGTCTGTGTGTGTACAGGACACACCCGGATAGTTCCCCAGATTGTCAGGTAATATGTGAGTGCTGTATCCCAGCAGGAACAGCTTGAATGGCAGTTTTTCAGGGCCCACAGCCTTTGCATTTCC
>NW_026867895.1:0-92674 GCF_020745735.1 Hemiscyllium ocellatum
CCAGCCTAACTTTGTTACAAATCAGCATATATAATCCACAAGACCTGATTGATCAGTCTCCACCAGAGATTGGAATCTGCATGTGACCCCCCCCCACCCCCTACCCCTCAGCAGATGTGCACAAATCCATCAAGATGTGATGCTTCATCACACACAAGCCCAAAGCCCCTGTGTAGCTCTCTGTTCCCCCTCAGTGGGCAATGCTGCTCACTGAGGAGAGGTTACAGGGACCAGCTGTTAATTTGTTATAAATAAAGAAATTAATGATGATGACATCTTCATCTGTGATCATTCAAGAGGACACATGCCCTCTCTGTGAAATCAGTTGACCATAGTCACAAACGTCTCCATTTCAGAGGAGATGCCAATATTCTCCTCTGCCAATGGTGACAGTATCTCCCTTCTTCTACCCTTCCTTCCTGGAGTAAGATTGCTCCCTCTGAATCTCAACTCATGTACACCCTCCTGTCCCCTCCTGCCCCTCAGCCTCCAGCCTCCCAGTGGGTCTCCAGGTGAGTGACCAACTGCAACATCTCCTCCTCCATCAGAGTCAGTTTGGCCACATCTCCACTGGTCCCCATTCTCTCACTCAGCCTCTTGCAGCACGCCAACCACATTGATCAGACATGCCCATATCTACTGCCCACCTCTGCTAACATCTGCTTGATAACTGAGACACAGTGGAGGGCCCACTCCTCGACTTTGGGCCTGCCCTGGACGGGGTGGATGATATCTCCACCTTGGCAAAGGGGTTTGTGAAAGATGGCGCTGTCACAGGAGACACCAGGGTTAAAGTTCACAGTCTAACCTGCGCCCTCAACAATAATTTTCTGAACCCTCAGTGCTACCGCCCCACAGCTGAAGGGTACTTACACAATCCCACTTCCCCTCAGCTGCCTGCTCATGCCCACAGCCCTGTACAATGACGGCTGGAGCTGACTTGCTGTTCACAGCCTGACCCTTCTCCCAGTGAACACCCACCCTAACTGTGTGCTTCACTGAGGAGGGCACTGGCACCATTTGACGTGGGTGACCAGCTCTTGGTCCCACTGTGAGGATCATTCAGGTGTGTGAGCACATGGACCGGGCACTATCCCTTCGACCTGCCTGATCCCACTGACCAACATCAAATCCAGGCCCATGTCCCAGCAACAGACCCAGACACATGGCAATAAAAACACAGTCGGAGAGAGCTTTGGGATCCAGAAATCTGAAAGTACCTGTTCCTCCCAGACAAGGACCATTTAGCACACGTCAGGTCACAGATTCCTCATGTCCCCATGGAACTAAACTAAAATTCACAAATTGCAGCATGAGCTATTTTTTGTAGGAACACCTGAAACTGGATCCAGCATGAGGAGAGAAAGAGGGAGGGTTTTACACTGAGAGATATATCAGGGGAAAGAACAGAGTGAAAGTGGGATTGAAAAGATAACACAACCTGCTTCAGCTTCTTACCAGGGACTGTGAAGATTGTGAGGAAATGGTAGTAAGTGCAAACTATCAGTTCAATTGTTGATAATTCCATTTTCAGGGAGGGGGCGATATCAATTGGTGTTGACAGATCTGAATCTTCAGACATTTATCTGTTATATAAAGTAACTAAATCTCTCCTGTGATTTTTTGCGGTTGCAGAGAGAGTGAAATTAGTTTATGGTCTTTGAACAAACAGGTACAGTTAATTTTAACAGATATTACACAATGCAATCTTCAGCTACACCGGAAGATTGAAGGAGAACAATTGGGCCAGGTCTATCTCAGGGCTCCTTGCTCGCTCTCTTCGTGCTCTCTACATGGATGCTCAACCATCCCTGCCTTGCCTTGCCTTGCCTTTCTCACTTTGCCCCCTCACACACACAGTCAGAGTACCATAGAGCTGTACAGCATGGAAACATCTTTTCATCCAACCTGTCCATACTGATCAGATATCCTACATTAATCTCGTACCAATTGTAAGCACTTGGCCCATATCCCTCTCGACCCTTTCTGTACATATACCCATCCAGATGCTTTTTGAATGCTGTGATTGTACCAGCCTGCACCACTTCCTCTAGCAGCTCATTCCACACACACATACCACCTTGTGCATGAAAAATTGCTCCTTAAAAATTTTTAAAATCTTTCCCCTCGCATCTTAAATCTCTGCCCTCTAGTTTTGGACTCCTCTATCCTGTGGTGGAAAAGACCTTCCCTATTTACCTATCCGTGCCCCTCATGCTTTTATAAACCTCTATAAGTTCATCCTTCAGCTTCCGATGCCCCAGGGATCCTATTCAGCTTCTCCCTGTCACTCAAGCCCTCCAACTTTGGCAACATTTTTGAAATTACTCTCTGGACCCTTCCAAGTTTCACAACATCCCTCCTATAGCAGAGAGATCAGTATTAAACACAGTATCCCAAAGGTGGCTGAACCAATCTCCTGTACAGCACCAATATGGCCTTCCAACTCCCATACTCAATGCATTGACCAATAGAGGCAAATGTGCCAAATGCCTTCTTCACTCTCCTGTCTGCCTGAGACTCCATTTTCAATGAATTATGATCCTGAACTCCAAGGTCTCTTTGCTGAGCAATACTACCCAGGACCTTATCATTAAGTGTAGAAGCCCTGCCCTGATTTGCCTTTCTGAAATGCCATATCTCACATTTATCTAAATCACACTCTATCTGCACTTTTCGGCTATCAGCCCACCTGATCAAGATCCCACTGAACTCTAAGATAACTTTCTCCGTCCCCTTGCTGAGATATTTTTTATCATTGATAGTCAAAGATGAGGTGCCAGAAGACTGGAGGTTGGCTGACGTGGTGCCACTATTTAAGAAAGGTGGTTAATGTCAAGCCAGGGAAATATAGAACGGTGAGCCTGACGTTGGTGGTGGGCAAGTTGTTGGAGGGAATCCCTGAGGGACAGGATGTACATGTATTTAGAAAGGCAAGGACTGATTAGGGATAGTCAATATGGTGTTGTGTGTGGAAAATCCTGTCTCACAAACTTGATTGTGTTTTGTGAAGAATTAACAAAGAGGATTGATGAGAGCAGAGCGGTTGGTGTGATCCATATGGACTTCAGTAAGATGTTCGACAAGGTTCCCCATGGAAGACTGGTTAGTAAGGTTAGATCGCATGGAATACAGGGAGAACTAGCCATTTGGATACAGAACTGGCTCAAAGGTAGAAGACAGAGGGTGGTGGTGGAGGGTTGGTTTTCAGATTGGAGGCCTGTGACCAGTGGAGTGCCACAAGGATCGGTGCTGGGTCCTCTACTTTTCATCATTCATATAAATGATTTGGATGTAATTATTAGAGGTACAGTTAGTAAGTTTGCAGATGACACCAAAATTGGAGGTATAGTGGATAGGGAAGAAGATTACCTCAGATTACAACGGGATCTTGATCAGATGGGCCAATGGGCTGAGAAGTGGCAGATGGGGTTTATTTTAGATAAATGTGAGGTACTGCATTTTGGGAAAGCAAACCTTAACTGCACTTACAACTTTATAGTAAGTTTTTGGGAGTGTTGCCGAATAAAGAGACCTTGAAGTGCAGGTTCATAGCTCCTTGAAAATGGAGTCACAGGTAGATAGGGGAGTGAAGAAGGTGTTTGGTCTGCTTTCCTTTATTGGTCAGAATATTGAGTACAGAAGTTGGGAGGTCATGTTGCGGCTGTACAGGACATTGATTAGGCCACTTTTGGAATATTGTGTGCAATTCTGGTCTCCTTCCTATCGGAAGGCTGTTGTAAACTTGAAAGGGTTCAGAAAAGATTTACAAGAATGTTGCCAGGGTTGGAGGATTTGAGCTTTTGGGAGAGGTTGAATAGGCTAGGGCTGTTTTCCCTGGAGCATTAGAGGCTGAGGGGTGACCATATTGAGGTTCATAAAACCATGAGGGACATGGATGGGATAAATTGACAAGATCTGTTCCCTGGGTTGGGGGGGAGGGGAGCCGTGGCACGGTGGCACAGTGATTAGCACTGCTGCCTCACAGCGCCAGATACCCGGGTTCAATTGCCGCCTCAGGCAACAGTCTGTGCGGAGTTTGCACATTCTCCCCGTGGCTGTGTGTGTTTCCTCCGGGGGCTCCGGTTTCCTCCCACAGTCCAAAGATGTGCAGGTTAGGTGAATTGGCCATGCTACATTGCACGTAGTGTTGGGGTAAATGTAGGGGAATGGGTCTCTGTGGGTTGCACTTCGGTGGGTCGGTGTGGTCATGTTGGGCTGAAGGGCCTGTTTCCACACTGTAAGTAATCTAAGTAAACTAATCTAAATAACCTGAGGGCATAGGTTTAGGGTGAGAGGGGAAAGGTATAAAAGAGACCTAAGGGGCATTATTTTCACACAGAAGGTGGTACGTGTATGGAATGACCTACCAGAGGAAGTGGTGGAGACTAATACAACTGCAACATTTAAAAGGCATCTGGATGGGTATATGAATAGGAAGGGTTTGGAGGGATATGAGCCGGGTGCTGGCAGTTGGGGCTAGATTAGCCTGGATAGCTCATCAGCATGGACGAGTTGGATCGGAGGGTCTGTTTCCGTGCTGTACATCTCTATGACTATTACAGCACCAATTTTGATGTCACCTGGAAACTTAAAAACTATACCTTGCTTACTAACTATGTTCATATCCGAATCATTTGTATAAATAACAAAAGGCACTGGACCAACACAGCACCAAATTTACGGCACACCGCTGGCCACAGGCCTCTGGTCTGAAAAGCAGCCCTCGACCATCACACTCCGTCTCCTACCATTAAGCCAGATGAGGAGATACTGAACGAGCATTTTGCATCAGTTCTCCCTGTATTCCATGTGAACTAAGATTGATAACCAAACTCCCAACAGGAACCTTGTCGAATGCCTTACTGAAATCCATAAACATCACATACACTGCTCTGCTCTCATCAATCCTCTTTGTTACTTCTTCAAAAATGCAACCTAGTTAGTGACACATGATTTCCTACACACTAAACCATGTTGACTAGCCCTAATCAGTCGTTACCTTTCCAAATTATTTCAAATCCTATCCCACAGAATTCCCTCCAACAGTTTACCCACTGCAATGTCAGGCCCCATGGTCTATAGTTCCCTGGCTCCGCCTTTCCTAATTAGTGGCAACACATTAGCCAATCCCCAATCTTCCAGCACCTCACCCATGACTATGGATTATACAAATATGTCAGCAAGTGGCCCAGCAATCACTTCCCGAGCTGCCCACAAAGTTATTGGGTACATCGATTAGGTCCCAGGGATTTATCCACCTGTATGCATTTTATGCAACACCTTCGCCTCTGTAATATGGACACTTTTCAAAATATCGCTGTTTATTCCCTTAAGTTCTCGAGCTTCCATGTCCTTCTCCACAGTCAACACTGATGCAAAATACTCATTTAGTATCTCTCCATCTCCTGTCATTCTACACATCGAGGGCCTTGCTCATTTTTCAGGGGCCCTATTCTCTCCCTTGTTACTTTTTTCCCATAATGTATTTGTAGAATCCCTACCAAAGCTATCGCATGTCCCTTCTTTGCCCTCCTGATTTCCCTCTTAAGTACATTTCCACTGCCCATATCCTTCTAAGGATTCACTTGATCCCTGCTGTCTACACCTGACTCGAAGAGTGTGGTGCTGGAAAAGCACAGCCGGTCAGGCATCATCCGAGGAGCAGGAGAGTCAACATTTCAGGCATGTCTATACCTGACATCTGCTTCCTTCTATTTTTTGACCAAAACCTCAATTTCTCCAGTCGTCCAGCATTCCCTACACCTCCCAGCCTTACCCTTTACCTGACCAGGAGCATGTTGTCTCTGGACAGTCATTATCTCATTATTGAAGTCTTCCCATTTTCCAGTCATCCCTTTAACTATGAATGTCTGTGCCCAATCAACTTTTCAAAGTTTTTGCCTCATATCATCAAAATTGGCCTTCCTCCAAATTAGAACTTTAACTTTTAGATCCAGTCTATCCTTTTCCATCACTAATTTAAAACTTATAGAATTATGATCACTTGCCCCAAAGTGCTCGCCTCACTGACACCTCAGTCACACGCTCTGCCTTATTTCCAAGAATATGATCAGGTTTTGTTCCTTCTCTAGTAGGTGCATCCACATCCTGAATCAGAAAATAATTCTTGTATTCACTTCACAAATTCTGCTCAATCCAAACCCTGAACACTATGGCAGTCCCAGTCTATGTTTGGAAAGTTAAAATCCCCGACGATTACCACCCTATTATTCCTACAGATAACTGAGATTCCCCTTACAAATTTACTTTTCAATTTCCACCTGACTATTGGAGGAGAAGGTCTGTCGTACAATCCAAATAAGATGGTCATCATTTTCTGATTCCTCAGTTCCATTCCAATAACTTCACTGGACGTATTCCCCAGAATATCTTCCCTAATTAAAGCCATAATTTTATTCCTAATCAAAAATGCCAATTGCCCTCCTCTCTTTCCCCCTTTTCCATTCTTCCCATACCATCTCGAACATTAAGCTGCCACTCCAGACAATCCCTGAGCCATGTCTCTGCAATAGCTATGATATCCCAGTCCCATGTTCTCAACCATATGCTGAGTTTATCTGCCTTCCCTGTCAGGCCTCTTGCATTGAAATGAATTTAGTTTATTTTACTGGTCCTACATCGTTCTCTGCTTTGTTCCTGTCAGTCCTGATTGTCTGACTTGCTCCTTTCCCGACTGCACCGATCTCAGGCTGATCCTTTTTCTCACCATCTCTATGACTAGTTTAAATCCCCCAGTGCAGTTCTAGCAAATCTCTCTGCCAGTATATAAGACCATAAGACATAGGAGTGGAAGTAAGGCCATTTGGCCCATTGAGTCCACTCCACCATTCAATCATGGCTGATGGGCATTTCAACTCCACTTACCAGCGTTCTCCCCGGAGCCCTTAATTCCTTGAGACATATTGGTCCCCTCCAATTCAGGTGCAACTTGACCTTCTTATGCAAGTCACTTCTACCCCAGAAGAGATTCCAATGATCCATAAATGTGAATCCTGCTCCCCTGCAGCAGTTCCTTCGACACACATTCATTTGCTCCATCCTCCTATTCCTTCTCTCATTAGCACATGGCAATTTGTGTAATCCAGATATTACTACCCTCCAGAACCTACCGTTTGTCCTTCTGCCTAATTTCCGATATTCTCTCCTCAGAATCGCATCCTTTTCACTTCCTGTGCTATTGGTTCCAATGTGCACAACAACCTCCTGCTGGTCCCTTTCCCCTTTAAGAATCTTTTGAACACACATTGAGACTTCCTTGATGCAGGAAACAGGGAGGAAACGCACCATTCTGATGTCTCATTATCGACCACAGAAACCTCTATCTGTGCCTCTGGCTAAAAACTCACTTAAAGGTTCACAATATTTCTGGTGTGTCTTCCCTTTGGTGCAGACACAAAGCTAGACAGCTTGTCATGTTTTCCAGCCGCCATCAGTCAAGGAAGCAGACATGTTGCTGTGCCGAACCACACTACATCGAACGTATACCCCCACCATGTAACAACAGTGTCCAGTTTGTATGAACGGTGTCATCCACAGTGGAATAAAATCCAAGGAATGATATCGGTATCATTGACAGTCACATCATAACCCATGGTCATCCCTTTTTTAGCCACTTCCTTGACAAGTCACCCGGATCTAGATTTCTTCTCTCTTTAGAGAGCTAATCAGCTCTACCTACTTTGTTAGACATCACTCTTTCTGTCTCGAAACATGCATGAACCGAATCTTTGATTCACGATAACAAACCATATTTTTGGCACATTCCAGATCCCGTCATCTGCTTTAGAGTTATAGTGTCATGCAGTCCTACAGCACAGAGATAGGCCCTTTGGCCCAAACCAGACCATGCCGATCAAAATGGCCATCCACACTGAGGCCATTTCCCTGCACTTGGCCTATATCCTTCTCACTCAAGATTGGAGTGGTTTTGGGTAGGGGAGAAGAATTCCTGATAAAAGGTTTTTGCTCGAAATGTTGATTTTCCTGCTCCTCGGATGCTGCCTGACCTGCTGTGCTTTTCCAGCACCACTCTAATCTTGACTCTAATCTCCAGCATCTGCAGTATCCACTTCCGCCCAGATCCATCTCATCCTTTTTGATTCATATATTTATCCAAATGCCTTTTAAATGTCAATGCACCCTCCTCACTATTTCCACTGGCAGCTTATTCCATATGCATACCACCCTCTGTGTAAAAACGTTGACCATCAGGTTCCCTTTTATCTTTCCCCTCTAACCTTAAACTGCTGCCCTCTAGTCCCCAATGGTCTAACCTTGGGAAAATGATGGAGTGCATTCACCCTACCCATGCCTGTCATGATCTTATACAGCTCTGTAAAGATCCCCTCAGACTCCTACCCTTTGAAGAAAGAAGTCCTATCTTGTCCAATCTCTCCCAATTACTCCGACCATTGACTCCAGGCAACATCCTTGGAAATTTCTTCTGCATTTTTTCCAGTTTAATAACATCCAGTAACAAGGTGACCAAAAGTGAGCACAATGCTCCATGTGCAGTCTCAACAACATCTTGTACAACTGCAACATAACTTTTCAACTTCTGTGCTCAATGCCCTGACTGATGAAGGTCATTGTGCCAAACGCCTTCTTCACTGCCCTGTCTACCTGGGATTCCACTTTCAGAGAACTGTGCACCTGAACTTCAAGGTCCCTCTGTTACACTACACTTCTTAAGGCCCTATCATTCATCATGAAACTCCAACCTTGACTTGAATTTCCTAAATGCAACACCTCACACTTACCTACATTAAACTCCATGTTCTATTTCTTGGCCCACTTCCCGAGTTGATCAAGATCCTGATGCAATTTCTGAGAACCTTCCTCACTGACTATGATGCCTCCTATTTTAGTGTCATCAGCAAACTTACAAATCATGCTTTGTCACATTTCTATCCAATCATTGATCTCAATGTCAAACAGCAAAGGGCCCAGCACCGACCCCGAGGCACTCCATGAGTCACAGGCCTAGTATCCGTCCACTATTACCCTCTGCTTCCTGCATCAAGCCAATTGTGGATCCAATATGTCAGCTGCCTCTGCATTCCATGTGATCTATCCTCCCAGAGTTGCGTACCATGTGGAGCCTTATCAAAGGCCTTAATGAAATCCATATAGACAATATCAACCTTCCTGGTCACTTCATTAAAGAACTCTAACAAATCTGTGAGGCATGACCTCCTCCTCACATCGCTATGCTGAGTACTCCTAATCAAACCCTGTCTTTCCAAATGCATGTATATCTTATCTCTCAGAGTCTTCTCAAGTAATTTACCTCCCACAGATGTTAGGCTCACTGACCTATAGTTCCCAGGCTTTTCTTTGCAGCTTGTCTTGAATAATAACACAACATTCGCTACCCTGCAGTCTTCTGGGACCTCACCCATGGCTAATGATGATGCAAAAATATCAGCCAGGGTCCCCACACATTTTTCTCTAGCCTCTTGCAGGATTCTTGATTATATCTGGTCAGGACCAAGAAAGTTATCCACTTCCATGCATTTTAATACATCCAACACTTCCTCTTCTGTGATATGGACTGTCCCCAAAATATTACCACTAACTTCCTCAAAGTCCCAAGAAACTTCTGTTTCTATTTAGAACCAAACATACAAGTTTCTGTTTAAAGAAGAGCCTCATCCTCAAGAATTATCTCCATAGCAACCTCAGGACTGTCTTGCTTCTAGAAGCCTCCTAGCTGGGTCAAAGGTTTAAACGTTCTTTATCAGCTCACACAGGCATCATGGAACAAATCCAAAGCTAACAACCTCTAATCGACCTTAAACTGAAGAAAATCTCCACATTTTTAGGCCTTAATACAATCCGCAGTAGAGTCAGCTCTAACAATGCCCACCTTTATAATGATGCAAATATATAAATATTGTTTTATACACAGTTAAGTTTGTTTTTATCTGTACCAGGTGAACTGGCACTCTCAATAAACCAGTAACAAGTATATCATCGCAATCTCTGCAAAATCTGAGCAGTTACTTCAGGGTGAGAGTGAGAAAGCTCTCTGTCAGTAGGTTCTTTTTTTGAAAAGCCAAAATGCTTTTTTTTAAAATAAGGCGTTGTGTTTTCATTTTGCAGAGTCTCACACACGATCTGGTCTGGAGAAGACGTTTTAGAGGTATTTATTGAACAGGAGTCATTTTAATTCCGTTAATCAGCTCAGTGAATGATTTTATTAAAGATTTATATGTTTGATTCAGTTGTATATTTCATTTTTTTTTCCCATTTTGACATTTCTTTCTGTATGTATTGAAGGATGGTCTGTTCTATAAATCAGGTGTTATTGCAAGTTCCTTTCTTTAGGTTTCAGGTCACTGCACTAACCCTCCCCCATAAACACAATAAAGAGGGGTCCCCCTCGTCCTCACCGAGCAACCACCAGTCTCCACATCCAACACATCATCTTTAAACACTTCTGCCAACTCCACCTAGATCCCACCACCAAGTACACCTTCCTCTCCTTAACCATCTCTGCCTTCCACAAGGACCATTTCTTTTGCCAGTCCTCAGTTCACGCCAGTCTTCCCCGCAACCACCCACCCAACACTCCTCCCTGGGACCTCTGGTACCTCCCTGTTCAACCAGAAAAGATGAAAAACTATCCGGCACAGCACCTCCCTCACAACTACCCAGGGCCCCAAACAGTCCTTCCAAGTGAGACAGAGATTCACCTGCCCCTCCTCCAGTCTAGTTTATCCATCTGGTGCTCCCGATCTCGTCTTCCCTACATCAGGGAGACCAAACATAAACTAATGGAATGTTTCGGCAAACTTCCCAGCTGGACCCGCAGGAGCCGACCTGACTCCCCCAGCCACCGCCCAGTTTAATTCCCCTTCCCACTCCTTTTCCCAAACGACCATCCTTGGCCTCTTCCATTGCCACAATGAATCTGACCATGAATTGGATGAACAACACCTCACCATCTGCATGGGCAGCCTCCAGCCCAGAGGACACAACATTGAGTTCTCCAATTTCAAATAACCTCCCTTCCCAACACCCAACTCCCTTCCCAGCCCCTTTCACTCCTTCCCAGCCCCTTCCCCTTCCTTCCATTCCTCTCATTGACCCTTCCTTCCAGCCACCCCCGGATTCATTCCTCCCATTGACCAACCAGGTCACACCCTCTACGTGTGTTCATCTATCCCCACCTCACCCACCCTGCTCCCCCATACCCTTTATCTGCAGCTCCCCTTATACCCACCCCCTCAGTCCTGAAGGATGGTTACACCCTAAACATTGACCTCTCCACTTCCTGATGCTGCCTGGCTTGCGATGCTCTCCCAGCCTCCTGCTTGTCTACCCTGGATTGTTCCTGGGGGTTTATACGAGGTACAGAGTGAGATGGCGAGCAGGTTTAGAAAAGTGATTACACAGCAGGATCAGTCAGATAGTTGGGTGACTGTCAGGAAAGGTAAGAAGGTAGTTCAAATGTCTCCGGGAGATATTCCTCCATCAAATCGATGTTCATGTTTAATTACAGCTGAATATAATAGAATTGTTACAGGGGACTGTCCTGTCAGGGGCATAGACAGGAGATTCTGTGGCAGTGAGTGTACATTTCGGATGGGATGCTGCTTTCCTGATGCTGGGATTAAAGATGTCTCTAAGTATTTCAAGTATATTGTTCAAGGTGAGATTGAGATGCCAGAAATTATTGTACGCATTAGCAGGAATGTTTTAGTAGAGAAAAGATGAACGCATTAGCAAGTGAATTTCAGAGATAAGGTGGAAGATTAAAAATAGAATCTTAAAAATCATAATCTCTGGTTTGCTCACAATGTTAAATTCAAATGAGGGAGGGAACAAAAGGATAAAGGAGATAAAGGAATGGCTGAAGAGCTGATGCATTGTTCAGGGATTTAGGATTTGGGATAATTGGAATCTCTTTTAAGACAGAAAAGACCTGTTCAAAGAGAATGGGTCGAACCTGCACTGGAAAGGAACCAATATCTTAGCAGGGTGATCTGCTTGTTCCATTACAGGGGATTCTATACAGATATAGAGGATGAGTAGAGGAAGTCTAAGGCACAGTGTAAATAGAAGGATTGATGGGGAATGTTCTGAATGTGAAGAGAACACGTCAGTTAGAAAAGAAAGACAAGAGAGAGTCAGAGTATGTAGCAACTCTGAAGAACTAAATTACATTGATTTCAACACAAGGGGTTTTACAGGTAAGGGTTATGTACTCAGGGTATGTTTATGAACATGGGATTGGGACGCCATAGCTATTACAGTAACTTGGCTGAGAGATGGACAAGACTGGCAGCTCAATGTTCCGGGTTTTAGATTCTACACAGAGGATCAGAAAGGAGGCAAGAAAGAAGGTAGAGTGGTGTTTTTACTTTATGAATATTTTACTGCTGCAAAAAGCAAAAATATTTCTGAAAAATAATCCAGTGAAAATATACAGATAGAAATTACAAATAATAAAGGAATAAGATGGGATTGTACTATAGGCCTCCCAACGGTAAGAGTGAAATTAAGAAACAAATATGTGGGAGATCTCAGATATATGTAAACAAAGTGAGTTTGTTAGGATGGGGATTATTAATTTTCCAAACATTGACTGGGGCTACCATAGTGTTTAAGTTTTGGATGGGGAGGAATTTGTCAAATGTGTTCAAGAAAATTTTCTTGAACAATTCATTGATGTTCCTACTGGAGAAGGAGTAAAACAAGCCCATGTGTGGGCAATGGGGCAGGGCATGTGTCTGAAGTAAAAGTGGGGAAATCTTTGGGTCTTATCAATCAGAATTCTGTCAGTTTCAAAATGGTTATGGAAAAGGACAAGCCTTCCATAAAAGTTAGTTTTTAATTGGATGAGATATGGATAAAGGTTTAATGGTATGAGACAAGAAGAATTGATTGGAGTAGACTGTTCGCAGGGTAAAAGGATGTCTGACAAGTGGGAGGCTTTGAAGGGTGAGATGGCGAGAATTCAGAGGCATTATGTTCCTGTTAGAGTGAAGGGTAAGGCCAGTAAGATTAAGAACCAATGGATTAATATAAATATTGAGGTTCCAGTCAAGAATAGAAGAGAATCTCATTTTAAATAGAGACAATTTGGTTCAATTGAATCTCTTCATCAATATAAAGCACACAGGGGCATTCTTCAGAACAAAATCTGGAAGACAAAGGGGGGATATGTTTTAGCATTGGCGGATAAGGTGAAAGATAAAGCAAAGAGATTCTACAGGTATATTAAAAGCAAGAGGGTAACTGGAGAGAAAGTAAAGATCCTTAAAGGTGAAGGAAAACAGCTTTGTGCTGAACACCAGGAGATGGGAAAGATACTAAATGAATATTTTGTGTCAGGTTTTACTGTGGACAAAAAAACGGGGGCTGGAGAATGCAGGGAAATAAATTTTGATTTTTCAAAATAGTTCATATTACAGAAGAGATATTTGGAGAGGTCTTGGAGAATATAAAGGTGGATAAATTTCTGGGACTTGATCAAATGTATTCCAGAACATTGTGGGAATTAAGGGAGGAAATTGCGAGACCTTTTGCAGAAATAATTACATCATCGATAACTACAGGAGAGATTCCTGAAGACTGGAGGATGGTTACCATTGTCTCTTTGTTTTAGAAAGAATGCAAGGAGAAACTGGGAACTACAGAGCAGTGAGTCTGCCTCTGGTTGTGGATACATTGTTGGGGTGATTTTAAAAGATAGGATTTATGGACATTTAGAGAATTAAAAATTGATTGGGTATAGTCAGCATGGTTTTGTGTGAGGATAACTGTGTCTCGCAAATCTGATTGCGTGCTTTGAGGAAGTTACCAAAAAGATTGATGAGGACAGAGGAGTAGACGTTGTTCACTTGGACGTTAGTAAAGCCATGACACGGTTCTGCGTGGTCGACTAATTTGTAAAGTTAAGTCATATGGGATTCAGGATGAGCTTGCCAATTGGATACAAGATTGGCTTAATGACAGGAGACAGCGTTTGGTGGTGGAGGGTTGCTTTTCAGAGACTTGTCACCAGTGGGGTTCCAAAGGGATCTCTCTTGTTTATCATTAATATAAATGATTTGGATGAGAATATAGCAGGCATGGTGAGTAAATTTATGGATGATACCAAAACTGACAGCATGGTAGACAGTGAAGAAGGTTTTCTCAGATTACAAAAGGAACTTGATGAAATGAGTCAATGGGCAGAACAATGACAGATGTAATTGAAACTGGATAAATACGAGGCATTGCATTCTGGTACAACAAACAAGGATAGGACTTATACAGTTAATGGTAGGGCCTTGTGTCAGGTTGTACACCAGAGGGTCACAGAGATTCATGGACATGTTTTTTTGAAGTTTGTGTTGTACATACACAGGATGGTTAAAAAGGCATTTAGCATCGTTTCATCCTTTGCGTCCAGGAGTTGGGAGTCCCTTTCTGGAATACTGCATCCAGTTCCAATTGTAGGAAGGATATCATTAAGCTGGAGAGGGCGCAGAAGAGATTTCCCGGGATGTTGCCGGGTATGGAAAGTTTGAGTTCCAAAGAAAGGCTGGATCGGCTGGGACTGATTTCACTGGAGCGTAGGAGATTGAGAGGCCGCCTTATAGATGTTTATAAAACAATGGGGTGGGTGGGTAGATAGAGATAATGGTCGTTGTCTTTTTGCTAGGATGGGGGATTTCAAGACAAGTGACACATTTTTAAGGTGAGAGGAGAGAGAATTTTAAAAATATATGAGGAGCAAATAATGTTTACAGAAGGTTGTTACGTGTGTGTGGGGGGAGGGGAGTGACATGATGTGTGTATTTGGGGGGGTTGTGTGACACAGTGTGTGTGTGGGGGGGTGACACGGTGTGTGTGTGGGGGGGGCGTGACACGGTGTGTGTGTTTGTGTGCGCCTGTGGGGGTGTGTGTGACACGGTGCATGTGTGTGTGTGTGGGGGGTGTGACACAGTGTGTGTGTGTGTGGGGTGAGGGTGTGATACGCTGTGTGTGGGGGGGTATGTGACACGGTGTGTGTGTGTGTGGTTGTGTCAGGTGGGGGTGTGACACTGTGTGTGGGGGGGGATTGTGACACAGTGTGTGTGTGTGGGGGGTGTGACACAGTGTGTGTGTGTGGGGGGTGTGACACTGTGGGTGTTTGTGGGGGTGTGTGACACTGTGTGTATGGAGGGATGTGACACGGTGTGTGTGTGTCGGGGGGGCTGTGGGTGGTGTGTGTGGGCGTGTGGGGTGTGTGTGTGTGTGTGTGGTGGGGGTCTGTGTGTGGGTGTGTGTGTGTTGGTGGGTGTGTGGTGTGTGTGTGTGGTTGTGTGTGCGTGGGTGTGAGTGTGTGTGGGGGTGTGTGTGGTGTGTGTGTGTGTGTCGTTGTGTGTGTGTGTGGGTGTGAGTGTGTGTGGGGTGTGTGTGTGTGCGGGGGGGGTGGTGTGGAATGAAGAGCAGAGGAGGTGCTGGTTGCAGGTACAACTAGATGTTTAAAAACCATTTGGATCAGTAGATTATGAGGAAAGGTTTGGAGGGATATGGGCGAGGAGCAGACATGTGGGACTAGTTTAGTTTGGGTTAATGTCAGCATGGACTGGTTGGACAAAAGGGTGTGTTTCCGTTCTGTGTGACTCTCTGACTCTGGGACTGAATAAAGAATTTGGGATTGTTCACCTTCTTCAAAATTGTGAGATGTTTTGTCAGATTTGAGAGAGACAAAATCCTTTGAGGAGTGAATCAGTAGCCAGAGGTTAAATAAAATCTCTTTTATCCATTTCATTCTTAATTTCTCTCCTGTACTTTCTGTGTTCTGCTTGGATTGTGACTGAACGATGAAGCTGTCAGTGTGGAGCTGCCCTGCACAATTGCTGATATTTGCCCCAGGAATGGCAGACAGAGGGAAATCGGTACCCTACACTGCGGGCAGGCTCCTGCTGCTGATGCAGGACTTTCTCCAGCTCCAGGAGCAGGCGAGGAGACCCCAACATCAGACCATGCCAGCCCTGTCTGAGGTTCCCACCCGGGTTAGTGCAGTCTCAGCTGCCTGGATGAATGCACAGCGCTGTCTGAAGAAGGTCAACGTCCTTCTGTTGAAACAATTTAATCAGCGAGGATCTGTGAGAGCAGAAGAAACCAACAATACCCGAAAAAAATCAATGGAACTGACAATAATCAGTCTTTATTGAAAGTACTGCCGCAGTTTGGCTGGAACTTGAGGAGAGCAGGAGATCCAAGTGGTTCCCTAGTTCTCTTCTAAGTTTCGCGCCTTTACAAAAATGGAGTACATTGTACACTTTAAAATATGCTGAGGAATTATGGATTATCATGAAATGTACGTCATCAGTAACACTAAACCTTAGCCAGAAAAAAGACAATCATTTGTGTCATTCCATAACTCTGTTTCTGTTATACGGACATTTTGTTTTGGCTAAAATCTGCAGTTTGAAATATCCAATGAGCCATTAAGAAGATTACTGAAGTTTTATGAAACTGATGGAATTTGTTTACTTTCAGCCTGGTCCTGAAAACTGTTTCTGATCTTTTGCCACAGTCCTTTTCACTGACTGAACTGTAACTCGAAAGTTGACTCATCTTTTTCCCATCATGCATTGTTAAATATTTCCCACAATACCACATTCCCCCTTTTGTCAGATCATCATGATCAGTTATATAGGCATCTTGAAAATCTAATTGAAAATGCATTGACACAAGCAAACGAATAACCCTATTCCCACTAGCAATAGTACTATGAGCAAAAAGGCCTTAAAGAACCAATTAGACATTCTGTGACCCAACCAACTCCTCCCTCTCAATGGGCTGTAATCCTGGAGTTCTTTGCCAATGTCTTGTATGTGGTCAGTATGTTGTTTAATATGTTCAGCTGGATTGGTAACATTTTCAGAGGGATCTGGAATGTAAGTACACACTCCTGGCCCACAACAGCCTGCAAGGCGAGCAGATAATCCAAGGCCAGTCGATTCTGCAATGGCACTGTCTGGACACCCTCTAGCTCAGCTGAGACCTCAGTCAGGGCTTGTCCAGTTGCCTTGGTTTCGAAAGCTGTCTCATTGGTCAGGTGTTCCAGCCCTGAGGCCGGAAGAACCAATTCACTGGATTCCCATCCCATTCAGTACAATGGAAAAGACAACATGAGGAACTGGTCTAGGCCAGTAATGGCTCTTGTAGTTCGTGGATGCTAGTGCTTAAGGGAGGTAAGGTGATGCATGTCGGGTACAACATAACCGAGGCAGCAGGATCCTATCCAATTGGTAGGAAGCCATGGGGACACTTTGGTTCCACATGTAAAGTATGTGCCATTGTAAACTGTAAAATCACCAGCCAATGACATCCAAGGCTGCATGGTGGAATAGGCCCAGGGACTATCAGATGTAATATTCCATATCCTGGTCCAATCACAGTTAAACATCCTGTTTCTTGAAATATTGACTACTGGGCCTTGCCAGTCAAATGTGAGATTAAATTTGCTTTGCCCCATTAGCATTCCTTGTCCAAATTTATTAAAATATAGGGACCCTGTAGCGTTATTGGAATGGACTGTAAGGGAAGGAGGAACTGAGTTGTGATTATATGCAGGCTGATACCATGTCGAAAATGTCGTCATTTCCTAACCAGCCTATTCCCATATCCTCATTTCTCCATGAAGGCCTGTGTGATTCTGTTGTAACATCCACTCAACTATTTCTGACAGATAGAAAGGGAGGGGTTGGAGAGGTATTCCTTCGTTTGAATGGATGGGAATGTGTGTACAAACCCAAGACTTACTTATATTCAATTTCTCGGCATATATATATGAGATATGTAAATAGGTGTTTGCGTGCAGTTCCCAAGTAGGCCGGTTTGGTAATGTCAAAATGTTCACCTACGACAAAAAATTCTAAAAGTTCAAGATTGCCGAAATGTTTTGTCGACCAGTTGAGGAGTAATCTTCTTACAATCAGATCAATGAACCCAATTAGAATGTCCCCCAGTTGTGACAATGTTGGTGTTGTTAGTAGGACTTAAAAGGGGCCACTCCAGCGATGTCCTAATTGGTTTCTTTCCCAATTCTTGACCAACATGCAATCCCCTTGGTTTACTCGTGGGTATTGGGAGGCGATCGTGTTTTCCTCAGCTGGGCAATGCGATTGTTGGACCTGCGAGTGAAGAAACTTCATGGAAAGAGTTAACTGTTTCAAGTAATTCTGCATTTCCTCACCCATTACATGGAGATCGATACCCTCAAGGGGTTTACCATGAGCATCCCACAGAGTCCTCATTGCCCGACCAGGAACTATCTCTGCAGCTGATAGTCCGGCCCGCGAATGCAGAGTCATTCACATGTGAAAAAGCATGAAAGGGAATACTTTGAGCAAATTTAACCTCGTGTCGTCGACTAATTTAGATCATTTTTCTTTGAAGGTACCGTTGGCCTGTTCCACAATCCCCGCTGCCTGTGGGTGATACATGCAGTGAAGTTGCTGTTTAATTGAAAGTGAGTCACACAATTCAGTTTTGATTCCAGCTACAAACTGTGGTCCATTGTCTGAGCTTGTCACCTTCGGCAACCCAAAGCAGGGAATAAGTTCAGTCAGCAATATGTTCGCTACTGTATGTGCAGTACAATTAGTGGTGGGGAAGGCTTCAATCCATTTGCTAAATACATTGACCATCACAAAACAATATTCATAACATTGTACCTTAGACAATTCAGTACAAACAAGCTGTATACAGGCAAAAGGACCATCTGGGGAGGGGGCATTTAATACTTTTACCTTTGTTATTTTTCATGTAAATAAGGTTTGAGCTGCTGTATTCAAATCCGGATGCCACCAGGTTTTTAAAAGTAACTGTACCATTCCTTCCTTGCCAAGATGGGGACAAGTGGCAAGTAATCAATACGCACTGGGAACAAAGACTCAGGAATACAAACTTGACCGACCGGGGTTAGCCAGAAGTCTCATGTCCAGAATTGTGAACCCCCCATCAACTACCAAAGTGTACGTTCAGATTCAGAGGCGTCCCTCTGTAAAGTCTGAATCACAGTAAGATCTGGCATGCCCTTCGACCCTAAAGTAGCTCCTTGATTTAAAGCCTGATTCCCATTACTTGGAATAACTAAAATGGTGGGTGCAGCCACCTCCTTAGCAGCCGAATCTGCACGGGCATGTCCTCATTGTACTGGAGTGTCCCCCTTTTGTGTGTACAATGCATTTAATAACAGCCAATTGACGAGAAAGCATTGAGGACATTTTTAACCCAAAGAGCATTATGAATGGGAGTCCCCGTAGAACTCAGGAAGCCGTGTTACTGCCAGAGGCGGCCAGACTCCTGGGCAACACCGAATGTGTCCCTGGAATCAGTGTAAACGTGAGCAATTTGATCAGTGGCTAAAATACAAGCTCTGGTCAGGGCAAAAAGCTCAGCTTTCTGTGCGGAGACAGGGCTCTGAAAAGCAGCAGACTCCTGAACAGCAGTGTCTGTTGGGATAGCATCAGCTGACTGCCAGACACCGTCCGGGGAAACAGAGGAAGGAACATAAAATATGAGGTCAGGATTTTCAAATGGGAGCTCTGTCAAATCTGGGTGAGGAGCAGTAAGGAAATGATTCTGAATCAAACAGTCATGTGGGAGATCAGGGAGATCGGAAGGGGGTTGCTCAAGGAACGGAGCAGGATTCAAGGTGGAGTTGGACCGAACCGATAGGTAAGGGTTCGGTAACAGTGAGATCTCAGAACCAGCTTGGGTGAGGTGCTGGGTCTGCTGAGGCGTGAGGAGGGTGACAGCAGAGTGTGAGGTGTACACCCGTCTGGGCTGGGAAAGGGTCACATTAGAAGCTGCCTGGACTAACAAGTGGACAGCAGTTAGGATTTGGGTGCAGGGAGGAAGGCCACAGGCAACAGGATCCAACTTATTGGAATAATAGGCCAGCAGGCGATGACGGTCACCATGCTGCTGAGTGAGGACAGCAGTGACACCTTCATCTATTCCACTGACATCCAACTGAAAGGGTCTACCATACAACGGGCGGCCTGGAGCTGAGGCTGCAGCTAAGGCATCTTTGAGGCCGTCAAATGACTGCCTGGCCAAGTCAAACAGCTGAACTTTAAGGGGAGCATTAGGAGAGAAATAAGGAGGAAGGTCCTTCGAATAAGTTATATCTTTGTTTTATTTGCAGTATTTACTTGGAAAAGGATATGGAATATATAGACTGTAGGGAAATAAATGGTGTCATCTTGCAAAATGTCCATATTACAGAGGAGGAAGTGCTGGATGTCTTGAAATGCATAAAAGTGGATAAATCCAGGACCTGATCAAGTGTACCCTAGAACACTGTGGGAAGCTAGAGACATGATTGCTGGGCCTCTTGCTGAAATATTTGTATCATCGATAGTCACAGGTGAGGTGCCGGAAGACTAGAGGTTGGCTAACGTGGTGCCATTGTTTCAGAAGGGTGGTAAGGACAAGCCAGGGAACTATAAACCTGTGAGCGTTACAACGGTGATGGGCTAGTTGTTGGAAGGAATCCTGAGGGACAGGATGTACATGTATTTCGAAAGGCAAGGACTGATTATGGATAGCCAACATGGTTTTTGTGTGTGGGAAATCATGACTCACAAACCTGATTGAGTTTTTTGAGGAAGTAACAAAGAGGATTGCTGAGGGCAGAGCGGTAGATGTGATCTATATGGACTTCAGTAAGGCATTCAACAAGGTTCACAATGGGAGACTCATTAGCAAGGTTAGATCTCACGGAATACAGGGAGAACTAACCATTTGGAGACAGGATTGGCTCAAAGGTAGAAGACAGAGGGTGGTGGTGGAGGGTTGTTTTTCAGACAAGAGGTCTGTGACCAGTGGAGTGCCACAAGGATCGGTGCTGGGTTCTCTACATGTTGTCATTTACATAAATGATTTGGATGCAAGCATAAGAGGTGCAGTTAGTAAGTTTGCAGATGACACCAAAATTGGAGGTGTAGTGGACAGCGAAGAGGGTTACCTCAGATTACAACAGGATCTGGACCAGATAGGCCAATGGGCTGAGAATTGGCAGATGGAGTTTAATTCAGATAAACGCTGCGTTTTGGGAAAACAAACCTTAGCAGGACTTATAGACGTAATGGTGAGGTCGTAGGGAATGTTGCTGAACAAAGAGACCTTGGAGTGCAGGTTCATAGCTCCTTGAAAGTAGAGTCGCAGGTAGATAGGATAGTGAAGAAGGCATTTGGTATGCTTTCCTTTCCTGGTCAAGAGTACTGAGTACAGGATTTGGGAGGTCATATTGCAACTGTACAGGACATTGGTTAGGCCACTATTGGAATGTTGCGTGCAATTCTGGTCTCCTTCCTATCAGAAGGCTGTTGTGAAACTTGAAAGGGTTCAGAACAGATTTACAAGGAAGTTTCCAGGGTTAGAGGATTTGAGCTATAGGGAGAGGCTGAACAGGCTGGGGCTGTTTTCCCTGGAGCGCGGAGGCTGAGGGGTGACCTTATAGAGGTTTACACAAATATGAGGGGCATGTTTAGGATAAATAGGCAAAGTCTTTTCCCTGGGGTCGGGAGTCCAGAACTAGAGGGCATGGGTTTAGGGTGAGAGGGGAAAGATATAAAAGAGACCTAAGGGGCAACTTTTTTACACATAGGGTGTATGGAATGAGCTGCCAGAGGAAGTGGTGGAGGCTGGTACAATTGCACCATTTAAGAGGCATCTGGGTGGGAAAAATGAATAGGAGGGATATGAGCCGGGTGCTGGCAGGTGGGACTCGATTGGGTTGGGATATCTGGTCGGCATGGACGGATTGGACCGAAGGATATGTTTCCATGCTGTACATCTCTATGATTCTATGACTCCATTTCGAAGCCATTGCCTGCAAAAATGGACCAGCCCTAAAAAGGTGAGGGAAGGGGTGCGGTGAGGGTCTCCTAAATTCCAGCTGCTTCATTTCCAATTGAGGTTTAGCCCTTTACAACACTTCCGATGGCATTCCTGGGAATTGTAAACATTGCACAACTGCCACAACTACTTCCCCTTTTCTCACAGACGAAGGAAACACCAAATCCAAAAGTTTGCCTTGCTCACGTTTTGTAAAAGTCTCAAAGTGGTCCCTTTCACCCCCAGGAAACTCTGAGTGACTGAACGAGACTTTATTACACAAGGCACACTCTGTTTAAACCAACCAAAGCCAACACCCGAAATTAAAGTCACTAAAACTTACCACTCACTGCCTTTGAGTATAATAATCCTAAACCCATCCTGGATTTAGAGATTTCAATCTTGACAGGAGCCCCCAGTTTGTTATGGACCAGACCAAACCCCCCTCAAAATATTCAGAAGATCGTCCAAATGCGAACATTTTCTTATTGTGAAGGTCAGTGTAAGGTTTCACATTCGACATGCGATTTGACTGGTCAAACTCCCGGATTTAAAGCAGAATGCATTTTATTATCCACTATAGCTAAAATAAACAAAAGAAAGAAGGAATTGGAATAACTTAACTCTGTTGGAAAACTGAACAGAATAACAGTTACAGAAACTATTACTAATGAATATAGTGGGATCCCATAAGCAGAGCTTTGGCAAAAGGCAAATTCAGAACACAGATTGTCTCACATGCAACTCCTGCAGCAGACAGAAAACCCCAGCTTTTGGCTGTGACCAAGAGGGGTATAAAATAATTCCCACTCTTTCAAAACCCTAATAACAACTGCTGAATGCTAACCTAATGATCCTCGTTCTGTGGGAGTTTGACCACACCCATCCTGGTTGCTTATATTGTTCCAACTTTAAAAAATAACCTTGGCCTCACACATTGTTTACTCTCATGATTCTGTTTCCTACTCAATGCCTCTTTCTCAAAACCTTTCCTCAAAAAAGGACAAAATAATTTCTTAAAGCCATTCATCACAGTTCACTTTCTGTTCCCCAGCTCCACTGGAAATATTTCCCATGTGTTGGTGAGGCAGTGCCCAGCGTGGGAACGGCTGGGTAACCCTGGATTTGGTTCACGTCGATGATGCCAGTCTTTTCATGGGCTCAGTGTTCTTAGTCATGTGGATGGCCACTCGAAGTGGTTGGATGTGCTGAAAGCTCATTCCTCAAATACAGGGACAACAAAAAAACTTCTTGTCTTTTTTGAATACACAGACTCCCAGAAGTGTGGATCATAGATAACAGGCAGGTGTTTACCAGCAGGGAACTTGAGTATTTCCTGAAGTCAAATGGTATTCAATATAAACGCACCACTCCAGAACATCAATCATCCAATGATCTGTCAGGAAGGTCAGTCCAAACTTTGAAGGCAGGCTTAAAGAAAAAGCCTACAGCTTCACTTGATACCACACTGTCCCGGTTCCAGTTTGATGATGGGACAATTCCTCATGGAACTACAGGGATAGTTCCAGCAGAGTTACTAATGTGATGAAGACTCCTGACAAATGTGAATCTGATCTTCTGGGCCCTGGGGTGGGGAGGGTGAAATGGCATCAGGAATGTCAATGCGGGATACAAGCCTCTGTTAAGTGAGAGAGACAGCTCACTTCAGGAGACAAAGTTGAGTGGAAGAGCAACAGGAATGTCCCTGCATGGGTAAGAGGCAGAGTTAACATGAGGTCAGGTTTAGTGATGGAAAAAGTTCATGTCGGTGTTACGGTCCTGAACAAGCGCGTGGACCATATGAATGTTGTCAATTCACAAATAACTCACAGAGTCATAGAGATGTACAGAACACAACCTTCAGTTCAACCTGTGTATGCAAATCCAATATCCGAAATTAATCTAGTCTCATTTCCCAGTATTTGGGCCATATCCTCGAAATCCTTCCTGTTCATATACCCATCCAGGTACCTTTCAAATGTTGGAATTGTACCAGCCTCCACCATTTCCTCTGGCAGCTCATTCCATCCGCTTTGTGAAAATATTGCCCCTTAGGTCTCTTGTAACTCTTTCCCCTCTCAGCTTAAACCTATGCCCTCTAGGTATGGACATTCCTATTCCAGGGAAAATACCTCATCTATTTACTCTATCCGTGCCTCTCATGATTTTATAAACCTCTATAAGGTAACCCTCTCAGGCTCCAACTTCCCAGAGAAAATATCCCCAGTCACTTCAGCTTTTCCCATGAGCTCAACCCCTCCAACCCTGGAAACATCCTTGTAAATATTTTCAAGTTTCACAACATCTTCCCTACAGCAGGGAGTCCAGAACTGCACACAGTATTCCAAAAGTGTACTAACCAATGTCCTGTAAAGCTGCAAGATGACCTGCCAACTCGTTTACTCAATGCGCTGACTGATAAAGGCAAGCATACCATACATCTTCTTCACTATCCTTTTTACCTGGGACTCCACTTTCAAGGAATTGTAAACATACACTCCAAGGTCTCTTTGTTCAGCAACACTCCCCAGGACCTTACCATTAAATGAATAAGACCTGCCCTGATTTGGTTTTCCAAACTGCAGCACATCACATTTCTCTGAATTAAACTCCATCAGCTACTCCTCAGCCCATTGGCCTTTTCGACCAAGAACCTTTTGCAATCTGAGCTAACATGCTTCGCTAAGAACTGTACCTCCAATTCTGGCGTAATCTGCAGACTTACTAACCATACACTACGTTCACACCTAAATCATTTACACAAATGATGAAAAGCAGTGGTCCCAGTACCGATCCATGTGGCACACCGCTGGTCACATGCCTCCAGTCTGAAAAGCAAGCCTCCACCATCCCCCTCTGTCAGAGCAAAACGTGCCGGGCTCCTCAACAACTGATCCCACTGTCTGGAACCCGGGTACTCTCCCTGACCATCAGGCATTGGAGACTCCTCGGAATTTGAGATGGACACGGTGGGTGTTGCCTCCTTGTTGTCCTTGCCTCCTGAAGCAGAGAATGAACTTCTTCTGAGACTCTCTGGACACAAGAGGCAAAGCTACTGTGTGTTACCCGCTGTCCGCCCGTGTCAGAGGCAGAGTTGGAGGAACCTGAATCAGTGCTAAAGCCCCTTAGGAGGACCCACAAAAAATAGAACTGGCCTATGTCTTTGGACTCAGAGGGGAGGGTGTAGTGATTGTAACGAGGGCAGTCAGTTCGACACAGAGAATATGAGTTCCCTGATTGGGTCTGTCAATCTGGTCCAATCCGGGAGCCCAGTCTGACAGATAAGAACAGGGGGGGTCAGACATTCTGCTGACTCTGAGAGCTGGCTCTGAGGGAGCTGGATCAGGGTCAGGGACTCTCCATGTGTGAATAAAGGGTGACTTGGTGAAGGGATACCAGCCTCTGGGGAGCTATTTCAGGTGTGGTTTGATTTAAAAAGGTCATGATAGGTTGATCATTCATCCCTGTTATTTATATTCTATTGATTTTTATGGTGGATCGATATCGTAATGGCTGTTTTGTGTGTTGTTCTGGATCCTTTTGTGATAGTTAGCATTAAGCCTTGTGTACCAGACCTCTTTCAGTTTGATCCTTGTCTATTTGTCCTCCTCTAACTGAATGCTCATTTCCTATATTTCCCCATAATGCTCCACACTGTATGCACTCTACATCTTAGTTGGTATGACCAGGATGGGAGGCAGCTTTTTAAATTACATCATTATGGAAATGGTCACATGAGAGGGGATGTGGTAAATCAAAAGGAAAATATGAGATAACAGAGGAAGGTAACAGCGTAGGAATGATAATCAGTGAGTGACAGGCTAAACAGGCATTCAAATGTAAAATCAAATAAGGCAAGAAATTCAAAAAATAGGAAAAGGGACAGGCAATAAATGCTGGGCTCAGTTAGAGAGACACACATCCCGGGAGTGAATAAAGAAACCTGCACAATGCACAAAGTACTTTAAAATGAGTCATTGCTGTAATGTAGCAGTGAATCTGTGCACAGTGAGACCTCACATTCAACAATAAGAGAAACGATCAAACAATCTGCTGTCAGTGATGTTGGTTAGAGGATAAATATTAGCCAGAAGACCATGGATGACATCATTGCTTGTCCTCAAAGGAGGACTGTGGGAAATGTTACATCCAATGAGGAGCTTGGACTGGTGTTGTGTTCCCAGCTCATCTGAAGTGGAATTCTGTCAGCCTCAATCATGTGCTTGATCACATGACCCTGTGATGCAGAGGTGGCAATATCACCACAGTGCCAGGACTATTACTTGGAGTTTGTGTAGACCGAGGAGGACAGAATTGTCGCGTTCAGTGGAATGATGTGAGTGCTTTGCAACTTTGTTTCGAGTCACTTATTTTTAAAAAACTGACACATTGAATAATTGCAAGAAATGGAGACATTATGGCATTTCTCAACTTTTCTCTGAATTTAGACTGAGCCAAGGCATAAACTAATGTGTTTGTACAGGAACTGAGCAGTTGAAACATATCTCCAGTGTAGTCTGCAATAAGTAAGGGATCAGTATAATGATCTGGTTCATAAAATATACCTGTAATTCTGGAAATGAGGTAACACACAGTATATGGCATCCACAGCACGATGAAAGTGCCAGAAATGGCAAAGAGTAAAGTGATGGATTTCCTTCGGCTCTGCATCTCTGGATCGTCGCTGTTCTGGGTGTTGCGTTGACCTTGCAGTGCTCTGCGGGTTCGATTGGCCATCACAATGTGGCGAACAGTCAGTGCATTGAGCAGTAAAATGAGAAAATATGGCAATAGTGGGTTTAAAATTATGTCAAGCCAGTGAAAACTGATCCATCCTGACAAGATAAAGTAGTCTGGTTTGAATCGAGCGCCCCACTCTACATTGTTTATTATATAGATTGGCTCAAAAGCAAAATACAAGGGAATATTTTTGAGTGAGAACACAACACACACAGTCACTATCACTACAGCTGCAGTTTCCTCCCTGCAATACTTTGCTCTCAACCTCTGGCAACAAATGAGGACAAAACGATCAACAGTGAAAGCGACCGTGAGCCAAACAGAACAGTCAACAGCTGTGTAGTTGATCACCACATTGATGGTAATTATTGAGGTGAAGTGTAGAAATGAAAATGGGAAATAGTAGTAAAGTATGTAGTCGATTATCACACTGAAAATAATGACCAGGAGATCAACTGTCGTCATACCCACCAAATAAAGAGTGATCCCTTTGGAGAGACCACAACCTCCACGAATTAGAAGGACAATTGTCAGGAGGTTAGCTACAGAAGAAAGAGCAGAATCCACAGATTATTAACACAACAATGCTTGGAAGTTATGACACGAAACCAGGTCATTTTGTCCAATAAATCTACGTTGAGGTTCACACTGCACATGTGTTTCCTCCCACTGACCTCATCTTACAATATTGAGATATTATTTGTTTCAGCCTCATGTAGTTACTGAGATTTCCCATCAGGCAAACTCACAAATGTGTAGAAATATTGCACAGATTGGAAGGAAGAAAAAGTTTCTCAAACCAGAATCCCTTTGCAGAGATGGATTGAGTGAGTGCACTTCCCACCACATTGCCTTATGCAAATCTATAATTAAACAGAAGGGTGGCTCGGGGTGGGAGGGGCTGCCTTCTTTGAATATTTACTAATTTACAAACACTGAAGCTCATTGTGAGTCCAATTGACCACAATTGTATGGGACCCATTTTCCTTTCTAGAGGTTGCACAGATAACAACAGTATGGGTGGAGGGGTTTCCAGCAGTGTTATGTCAGGGGCACTGAGACAGAGGTTGGATGTAGTCAGTGATTTTCTGTGTGAAGGTGGAAGCATTGAGCTCCCATTTTGTTTTAGCAACTTTGTGTTGTTCCGTTGGTTAAATAAAAAGCAGAGCAGAAGACAGAGAGGACTTGTGGCCTCGGGGTGGGGGTGTTGTTATGTCTGAGACTCAAACAGGAGTCCAATGGCAACTGTCCCCATAGGGATTGTAAAAGGGGGAGGAGGTCAAGGCAAGAAGGTTCAAGAGGGCAGATAGCCAGGGGCAGGTGGGCTCTGTATAACAAGGACAGAATGGACCTCGTTCTGTGTAAGGAAACCATTGAGAATAACTGCAGCCTGAAAGGAGAATGTACAATCAGTGCCTTGAGTCTGTAAACAGAGAACAAACTACATGCTGCATCTGGAGCCCCATGGTTTGTCTTTCCAGAGAGTCAGTGACTTCTCTCTGTGACTAATCAGTTCCATTTGTGTGTCTGGCTATTCAGTGTCTGTCGCTTTAAAGGTTACTCATGGCTTTGACTATTTCATGAAAGTTACCAGCAATACCATTACTGTAATGCCAAAATAAATTATTCCCCGTCTTCTGTTTGGCTGAGTCTGTCTGGACCCTGACATGGTGAGGCTCTCCTGCACAGTGTCAGGAACCTCCTTCATCACCATGGCTCTCTGAAGCACTGGTGTGAGTGGCAGAGGGTAGAGGAGTAACTGTCCCCATCAGGAGTGCCCTGACAGGTTCTTTCCGATGGTGACTGCCTCTCCCCATGTCCCACTCTGAGGTTCACTTGGCTCTCCCGACCTTCCTGACTGAGGGGAAAATTGTCTCAGCAATGACTTGAGATATCTCCATCCTCTTTACTTTTTCACATTGAGCTCAGTGACAATACAATGGATCACATGAGCACAAACCCTAACACTCACCGTAATCTGAACCCTAACCAAAACTTTAGACCTAATCCTAATCCTAACCCTAAAAGTAAACAAACCGACACAATCCCGAAAGCTAACACTAACCCTCAACCCTAGCCTAATGTTCGCCTAATAGCAACATAAAACCGAACGTGAACCATAACCCTATCCTAACCATAACTGTAGACCTAACACTAACCCAAATCCTGGACATAAACCTAACCCTTCAATCTAACTCCCACTCTAACTCTATTGCTATTCAGAGTGCATATTCCACAGCACCTGACTGATCAGCCCCAACCAGAGTTTGGGAGTGATTTTGACTGCGAAGATCATTCAGGTGTGTGAGCATGTGGACCGGGCACTATCCCATCAACCTGCCTGATCCCACTGACCAACATCAAATCCAGGCACATGTCCCAGCAACAGACCCAGACACATAACAATAAAAACCCAGTCGGAGAGAGCTTTGGGATCCAGAAATCTGAAAGTACCTGTTCCTCCCAGACAAGGACCATTTAGCACATGTCAGGTCACAGATTCCTCATATCCTCATGGAACTAAACTAAAATTCACAAATTACAGCATGAGCTGTTTCTTGTAGGAACACCTGAAACTGGATCCAGCATGAGGAGAGAAAGAGGGAGGATTTTACACTGAGAGATATATCAGGGGAAAGAACAGAGTGAAAGTGGGATTGAAAAGATAACACAACCTGCTTCCGCTTCTTACCAGGAACTCCGAAGATTGCGAGGAAATGGTAGTAAGTGAAAGCTGTCTGTTCAATTGTTGATAATTCCATTTTCAGAGAGGTGATAATGGCAATTGTTGTTGACAGATCTGAATCATCAGACATTCGTCTGTTATATAAAGTAACTAAATCTCCCCTGTGATTTTGTGCAGTTGCAGAGAGAGTGAAATTAGTTTGCGGTCTTTGAACAAACAGTCACAGTTAATTTTAACAGATATTACACAATACAACCTTCACCTACATTGGAAGATTGAAGGAGAACAATTGGGCCAGGTCCATCTCAGGGCTCCTTGTTCGCTCTCTTAGTGCTCTCTACATGGATGCTCACACCATCCCTGCCTGGCCTTTCTAACTTTGTCCCCTCACCCACACAGTCAGAGAATCATAGAGCTGTACATCCACCTCGTCCATTCCGACCAGACATCCCAAATTAATCTCATCCCATTTGTTAACATTTCACCTATATCTCTCTAAACCTTTCCTATCTGTGTATCAACTGGACGGCTTGTAAATCTAGTAATTGTACCAGGCTCCACCACGTCCTCTGGCAGCTTCTTCCACGCATCAACCACCCGCTCTGTGCAAATGTTGCCTCTTCGATCCATTGTAAATCTTTCCCCTCTCATCTCGAATGCATCCTCTATAGTTTTGCACTCTCCTACCCTCAGGAAACACCCTTGGCTCTGTAAACTTCTATAATGTCACCCCTCAGCCTGCAACTTCCAGGCAAAATAGCTCCAAGCTGTTCATCCTCCCCCGATAGCTCAAACCCTCCAATACTGGCAACATACCTACAAATCACTTCTGAACCCTTTCAGGTTTCACAACATCCTCCTCTTAACAGGGAGACCAGAATTGAATGCAGTACTCCAACGACCTCCCAATTCCCACACTCAATATATTGATTCATAAAGGCCAGCTTCCCAAATGCCTTCTTTACTATCCTGTCTACCTGTGGCTCTACTTTCAAGGAATTATGAACTTGCATTCCAAGGTCTCTTTGAACAGCAACACTCCTCAGAACTAGCCCTGATATGCCTTTCCAAACTGCAGCACCTCACATTTATCTACATTAATCTCCATCTGCCACCCCATCAGCCCAACTGATTAAGATCCCGTTGTATTCAGAGATCACCTTCTTAGCTTTCCACCACACCACCAATTTTAGTGTCACCTGCAAATTTACTAACCATACTTGCTGTGTACACATTCAAATTATTTATAATAATAACAAAAAGCAGTTGCCCCAGCACTGATCCTTGTGCATAATGCTGATCACAGGCTTCCAGTCTGAAAAGCAACTCTCCACCACCACCCTCTGTCTCCCACCTTTCAGCCAGTTATGCAGCGAATGGTGAGTTCTCCCTATTCCATGTGATCTAACCTTACTAAACAGGTGCCTTGCAAAATGCCTTATTGAAGTCCATATGGATCACGTTCATCACTCTGCCTTCATCAATCCTTTACCTCACTTCTTCAAAAACTCAATCAAGTTAGTGAGACATGATTTCCCAAATACAAAGACATCTTGTGTGTCCATAATCAGTCCTTGCCTTGCCAAATACATGTAAATGCTGTCCCTCAGGATTCCCTTAAACAACTTGTCCAACACCAATATAAGGTTCACCGGTCTATAGCTTTCTGGCTTTTCCTTACCACCTTTCTTAATAGTAGCACCATGTTGGGCAATCTCCAGTCTTCTGGCACCTCACCTGTGGCAACTGATGATACAAATCACTTCCCTAGCTTCCTACAGTGCTCGAGGTTACACCTGATCAGATCTTGGGAATGTATCCTTCTTTTTGCATGTTAAATTGTCCAGCAAACCATCCTCCGTTATTATTGTCAATTTGCAAGAAATTGCTCTTTATTTCCCCAAGTTCTCTAGTTTCCATATCCTTCTCCACAGTAAACAGTGATGCAAAATACTCAATTGGTATCTCCCTCCTCCTCTGTGGTTCCATGCATAGATGGCCTTGTTGATCTTTATGGGGCCCTAGTCTCGCACTAGTTACTCTTCTGTCTGTAATGCAGTTTTAGAATCCCTTTGGATTCTCCTTAACCCTAATTGCCAAAGCTATCGTGTGTCACCTTTTTGCCTTCCTGATTTCCCATTTCACTAAAAGGCTACTGTCCTCATACTCTTCTAGGGATTTACTCAATCCCTACTGTCTATACCTGACATATGCTACTTTCTTTTTCTTGACCAAACCCTCAATTTCTCTCGTCATTCAGCATTCCCTACTCCTCCCACCCTTATCCTACTCTGTTTAAATGAACCTATTGTCTCTGGACTCGTCTTGTTGCATTTTTGAAGATTTCCCATTTTCCAGCTATCACTTTACTTGTGAATATCTGTCGCCAATCACCTTTTGACAGTCCTGGACTAATACTGTCAAAATTGGCCTTCCTCCAGTTTAGAACGCTAACATTTAGATGCAGTTTATTCTTTACCATCACTGCTTTACAATCATGGAATTATGATGACGAGCTCCAAAGTGAACCCCCACTGACACCTCAGTCACTTACCCTGCCTTATTTCCCAAAAGAAGGTCAAGGTTTCCTCCTTCTCTGGTCGGTACATCCACATGTTGAATGAGAAAAGTTTTTGAACACACTTAACAAATCCCACTCCATCCAAGCACTTAACACCAAGACAGTCTAAGTCTATGTTTGGTAAGTTAAAATCCCCGAACATTACCATCCTACTATTCTTACAGATAACTGTGCTCTGAAAGTAAGTGGAGAGCCTGGTGATGCAGCCTGGTCCAGACCATGAGCTGGGTGTGTGACCCTGAATGTACAGGGTCCTTGCTGCAGCGTTACAATGAGAGTTGTCAGTGCACACCAAGGGGCAGCATTGAAGGTCAGAAGGGTCCTGTAAGTGGGCGCGATATATGACATGGGGATTTTTTAGGCTGCCACGTTTTGGAATTCAATGTCTGAGGTGGGGAGCCTGTGAGCAATGCCCTTGGACTGTGCCCTGAGATGTTGGTTTCTGGTCTCCAACGTGAAGTTCTTTCAGAGCAAGTGGTGAGCTGCATCCATGAATGGATGAGGTTTTTTTTTTGTTTGACTTAAGTATGTTTGAGAGTCTGGAAGTTAGAAGTCAGTACTGTTTATTGCACTTTAGAATTCAGAGTATCATTATAAAGCCCCTCCAAAGACAGGACTGCTCCTTGTCCAACCTCATGACGTTGGAAATCTGTGTGTTTTCATCCAGGGTCCTATTATGGAGAATTGAAGACACCATTGTCAAATTACCAGCGACTCCCAGATTCCACAACTTAAAGAAAATAAAATCAGTTTATTTTTTAACTCGAAAAAAATCGGACAGTGTATTTGGTTCAATGTTGGCGAAAGAATAAATTCAAACTCGATTGGGTTTTAATATCTCCTCAGATGCTGCCTGACCTGCTGTCCTTTTCCATTGCCACACTTTTTGACTCGCATAATTTAAACTGATTGGTTAAATGTCAATTGTGGTCAAAACAGCAACCAACTCAGGAATCCATTTCAAATCTGAATATTACATATTTTCAATTTTCCAGTACACGCTGCGATTGCCATCCACTCCATCAACACAGGTGTTTGCAATCTCTCAATTCAGAACAGCATTCACTCTCTCTTCAAGGTCCAGTACATGCCTTCAACTTCATAACAGATTGAACACCAGGATACTTTGAAATGATCTGCATAACCATGTGTGAAAAGTGCCTCTGGTTACTCAACGTCAGGGTTCTGAGCATTGAGTCTCTCCACGGCATACAAGATGAGAATTTCCTGCAGAATACTTTCCATGAAGTGGTTCCCCCTGAGAATACTGAAGGGGTGGCCTATCTGTCAGCGGGCTAGCCAGTGAAAAGTCACCCATCCTGTTAACGTATAATATGGTGATTTGAACTGAGCACCCCACTACACCGACAGGCTCAAAAGCAAAGTACGGGGAAAGATTTTGAAGCAGAGCACAATACAGACAGTTGCTATAACCACAGCTGTAGTCTTCTCCCTGTAATATATCTCGGTGAACTTTTGACAACAAATGAGGACAAAGCGAACTACAGTGAAAGTGACTGTCAGCCAGACAGAGAAGTCAAGGTCCACATAGTTGGTCACCTCATTGATACAGTGCATAGGAGTGTAGTTGAGAAATGAGACTGGTAAGCAGCATCCAAGCATGGAAAACATTATCACATTGAAAATTATGATTAGTAGGTCTGCTGTTGTCATACCAACCAAGTAAAGGGTGATTCCTTTGGACAGACCACATCCCCCTCAGGACAGAAGGACAACCGTCAAGAGGTTAGCTACAAAGAACAGAGCAAAATCTCCAAATTAATGACAGAGCATTGCTTGGAGGTTATAGCTCAGCATCAGGTCATTTATTCTAACATACCTGTGTGGTGTTTATGCTCCACAAGAACCTGCACCCTCTCATATATCAAAATGTCATATAAATGTCATAGGAAATGCTGGAGAAACTCAGTAAATCTCATGGCATTTGTGGAGAAAGAAACAGAGTTAATGTTTCAAGTCCAGTCCAGTAAGACTCTTCTTCAAAAGACTTCCTCAGGTTTCCAGCATCTGCATTATTTGATTTTGATATCAAAATGTTACTTTCCTCTTCACTTCCACAGTGACGAGCCCCTAACTGATAAATTCACCATATCCTTATTAGGGTGGCGATACTGCACAGATTACAATGCAGTACATTCCTTCCCCAAACTGGGAAGTTTTATGAACATAACATGGGAAACAGGAACTTATAGACAGAAGAGCGAAGACTATTGAGTTTGCCTTCTCCCATCCTGATATTTGCATGTTCCAGGATAATGAGGTTGTTGATTAATCATAGCGATCAATCTTTGTCCATGGATTGACAGCAGACCCAGACATATATGACGCAAGGAAAACCCTCAGTGATAGTTGGTTAATTTATCATTAATCTCCTCCTAAACACCTGATACTAAATGCCAAAATGTTTGCTGAGAGAGAATAAATTTAATAAATAGCAGAAAGAATTGTTAATTGAAAGAATATCCTGAAAGTGAACTCAGCGCAGAGAGAGACAATGAGGTGTCGTACGTTGAAAGATACATCAAGAACAATAACAGAGTGAAAAAGTGATTCAGATAAAAGCAATCAGGTTTAGCTTCTTCCCAGGGACTCAGAAGATACTAAAAAATTATAGGAAATGAACGTTGTCTGTTTGATTATCGAGAGTTCCATTAGACTGAGTTTTTCGAGAGCAGAGATGACAGAAATTAATGAAGACAGACCCTGAATCACCAGATGTTCTCTGTTTGTGACAGTTCCTTAAACATTTGGATGTTGTGTTTCTGAACAATAGAAATAGTCTGAGAAATGAACAACAAATAGGACCATGTTTCTGTTCCACGAGACCATTTGCTCACCTCATATTCGCAGCATCAGTGCAGGAACTCTCCACATGCCACGATAGATACAGAGGTTACTGCCATGTTGTTACAATGCAGTTTAACACTGTTATTACTCATTTATCTGAGACTGTTTATTCTGCTCTGTTCACCTCTTTCAGGTCTTTTTATTGAATTGATAAAAAGAAATTTGAACATGAAATAAGACTGAAGTTTCAATTTGAGGGTCTGATTTTCCCTGATCTTCATTTACACATTAGAAAAAATCAATTTGGCTTGGGCTGTTTTTATGAAAGAGTTATCCAGTCTTACCCACTCCCCTGTTCATTCCCTGTAAATATTTCCTTTCCAGGTGTAACTGTGTCTCAATTGGGATCCCCTCTGTCTGAATCACAAGGCTCTGGGTTCCAGTCCCATATGATGAGGAAGCAATTCATCACTGAGAGGCTGGTGACCCAATGTCATTCTCTCCCACAGGAGGCAGTGGAGGCCAAGTCACTGAATATCACCAAGAAAGAGATTGATCACATTTCAGGTAATAAAAATATTAAGGAGTATGGGGACAAAATAAGAATATGGCATTGGGATCGGGGATGAGGGATGGTCATATTGAATAGTGTCCTCGTTCTCCCAGTTTCTGTTTTTGTGCTTGAGTAGAAATGTCAGGACTGTGGTCCAGTGCAGAATTGAAGGAATACTTCACTTCTTGAGCTTCCATTTTCCATATGAAGCACTAAACAAGGCCCTCTCTACCTTGTCGAGTTGTTGTAAAAGATCCCATGGCACTGCTTGGAGGTTCTGCTCAGAGGGAGACAAGCATTGGTTTTGATTCCTGCAGCCAACTCTGTTCCTGAGCTTCTGACTCTATCCCTCTGACAACTGTTTAATAATAAAGCAGGCTTTCTGCAAACAGAGCCATATTCGACTCATCACTTGCTGAAACCCTCACTTGTTCCCATTACCTCTTGACTTAACTACACCAATGTACAGCTTGTTGGCCTCCCATGGTCTATTCTTCATAAACTTACGGCCATCAAAAACATTGCGGTCCATATTTACCTTGCACCATGTCCCATTCACTTATCAACTGACCTAAAACGGCCCCCAGTCAAACACTTTTAAAGGTATAGTCTTTGTTTTCACATCCCATGTAAATCCCAGTAGGGAATGGTGATGTTCACTTGTACCAAAGAAAGAGACTCCACAAACATACCCATTCTCAATGATGGTGAGCAGTGCAGTGGGGCACTGAGTTTAAACCCGCAGAGCACTGCAATTTCAATGCAACACCCAGAACAGCGATGATCCAGAGATGCAGAACCGAAGGAAATCCGTCACTTTACTGTTCGCCATCTCTTTCACTTTCCTCATGCTGTGGATGCCAAATGTTGTATTTTTCCTCATTTCCAGGATTAAAGAGCATCATTATCGAACGTCATTATGAGCCAGATCAATGCACAGATAAAATCAGACAAAAACTGAGAAATGTAATGCCATATCCGTTTATTGCAATTATTGGATATACAAAATAATCATTACGTGAAATAAAGAAACACAGATTCGGAGGGAGACAAGCATTGATTTTGATTCCTGCAGCAAACTCTGTTCCCGAGTTTCTGACTCTATCCCTCTGACAACTGCTTAATCATAAAGCAGGCTTCCTGTAAACAGAGTCATATTTGACTCATCACTTGCTGAAACCCTCACTTGTTCCCATTATCTCTTGACTTAACTACACCAATGTGCAGATTGTTGGCCTCCCATATTCTACCCTTCATAATCTTATGGCCATCAAAAACATTGCGGTCCATATTTACCTTGCACCATGTCCAATTCACCTTTCAACTGACCTAAACCAACCCCCAAATACTTTTAAATGTATCGTCTTTGTTTTCACATCCCATGTAAATCCCAGTAGGGAATGGTGATGCTCACTTGTACAATAACCAAAGGAAGAGACTCCACAAACATCCCCATCCTCAATGACAGTGCTCTAATGGGGCACTGAGTCAGTAACAACCTGCTGACTAATACCCCACTTGGATTTGTCTTTGGCCATGCCTGTCTGAAAATAACATTGTATTTTCTTGTATTTGTGATTGTAAATTAAAATGGGAAAAGGACTGTTTTACAACAAAAGACTGAGGAAGGAACTGCTATACTTTTAAAAAGTGAGTTACTGAAACTCATTGTCAGTGGAGTTTGCACTGTTTCTTTTCAATGGGGAAGAAGAGATGAGGAGACGCTGGCTCTGTGTACAAAGTGAGATGCAGCCAGCAGGAGGTTGCTGATTGGTTTGTGGAGTTGTGACTGTTTGTGGATCCTAAAGCCAGGACATCTCCCCCTTTTGTTGTGAGCAGTTGGGAGTTGCACAGCATATGGCAATAATGCAGGACAGCCTTTCTGGGCTACACTGCAATTCTCCACCAGAATAATCCAGGCATTGGAGCCTTATTTTAGTGAGGCCTGCGTCTATTCCAATATGGCCCTGGTCATATGCAGAATTATGCAGAATACACCAATTTACCTGACCTTTCAACCCAGGTTGACAGAAAGCATGGACTCGGTGTGTGTATTTAACAAGTGTTATTCTTTACTATTAAATAAATAGATTCCAACTGCAGAGAAATAATTATGAACTGCTGATAAACAAAAATCTAATCCACTAATGGACTCCCATCTATGTACACAAACAAATAGACAAAACATACTGGTGTTCTGGTCAGAGGGAATAGTTGGGTAGGTAGTTTAATGGTCACTGAGCACAGGGTTTGCTGAGATGATTATTTGTTTTTCTAGTTGTTTTCACTTGTTTGACGGAGGCTCAGGGTGACTGGTTCATAATTATAAACGTCACTGATATATTAACAGCCACAGCTTACAGCAACAGGAAAGGAGAAATAAATTGGCTTCTTCAGACTTGAGATGTTTATTTTTTCTTGCAGCTCTCTCATCTCCAATATAAGGTCCAATAACTCCTGACCAATCATTCACACCTACAAGTTGTTCAGCTACTTCCTTTTTTTAAAGTTTGTGAGGTTTCCTGGCTCTACCTCCCAGGTAATCCATTCCAGATTCCCACCACCCTCTGGGAGGAAGAAGTTTTCCTCAAGTCCTCCTGAACCCTCACACCCAAAAAGTATGCCTCCTTGTTTCAGACCTTTCACCTAAGGGCAGTAGCTGCTTCCTCTCCACCCTGCCCACACCGTTTGGCTCATTGAGTATGTGTCCATCAGAAACAATCATCTAACTCTTCTGTTATGGACCAGGCCTGACCCCCTCAAAACATTTCAAGCAAGAAGCCCAAATCATAAATTTGCTTGTTGCTTTCAGCAGGTGTAACGTGGATATTCCAGGAGGGATGCCATTCATCAAAACATTCAGATATACATAAAACGGAATTATTTCCAAGATTACCAAATGAAACACAAACAAAAGAGAACAGAATACTGAGTAACTTAACCAATCTGAAAAAACAGCAGGTTATCCCAACTTAATGATGCTGTTCCCAATCCTTGCAACCATCCCCATAAACACCCCATGTGGTAACATCATCCCAGGGTCTTCCAGGAGAGATGTCAGACAGAGAGAGGAGCATCAGCCTATACTTGCTTCTTTGGGTCCAGCAGCTTTTACAATGACCTGACTGTTTTCAGTGATCAGCCAGACCAAAACCAAACCAGAGTGACACTGAGCTGGGAGAACGTGCCACTCCCCTCTCATTGGACAAGTTTTAAAACTTAAGAGCCTTTTGTCTGAGGCAGTATTTGTGAGCTATCATCAAACTGTCCCCTAAAACCCTTCAAACACAGACTTTTCCGAACCTGAATGTTTATGACATCTTGAAAAAAAAACCAAGGGCAATGTAACCTTGTTAAAGGAGCAGCATAATCACAACTGAATGGACAAAACATTGGCAGATGGAACATAATGTGGGAAAATGTAAGCTATGCATTTTGGCAGGAGGAGTAGAAGAGCTGAAGACTACAGGAAGCTGCAGCACATCGGGACTGTTGTATGAATCACAAAAATCAAGCATCTACGTCCATAGTGAATCAAATGGACTGTTGGTCTTTATTTCACAGGGAATGGAGAATAAAAAATAGCGATGCCTTGCTAAAACTGGTCAGCCCACAGCTGGAATCCTGTGAAACCTTTCGGTCCCCTTATCTAAAGAAAGATATCCTGACATGGGTGTGGGTAGTCAAGAAAAGGTTCACTAAAGGGGACCAATGAAGAGCAGCTGATGCTGTCGTGGTGATGTCACTGGGCTGTTCACCCAGAAACTCAAAGAATGTTGTGGGGAGTTGGGTTCAAAACCTGCTGGATGGTGGCATCTGAGAGAATTTTAATTCAATGTTTAAAATCTGGAATTAAGAGTCTGATGATGACCATGTATCCATTGTTGATTGTTGGAAAATCCATCTGGTTCACTGATGTCATTTAAGGAACAAACTGGTGTCCTCACCAGGTCTGGGTGACATGTGACTCCAGACCCTCAGTAATGGTGTTGACTCTTAATTTCCCTCTGGGAATTGGGGATAGACAATGAATGTTGGCCGACCCAGAAACACCCACATCCCATGAGTGAATAAAAACTCGGTTGATTCCAGGTATGGAAACAGTCTCTTATGAGAAGAGGTTGAGTACGTTGAGCTTGTGCTCATTGGAGTTTTGAAGAACGAGAGATCACCTTATTGAAACATACACGATTCTTAGGGGGATTGACAGGGTCGGTATGGAGAGGGGGGCTTCCCCAGTGGGAGGGTCGAGAAGCAGAGGGCACAGTCTGACAGTGAGGGTCACTCATTTAATACAGGGATGAGGAGGAATTCTGACTGTCAGAGAGCAGTGAATCGATGGGATTCTTTATCACACAGGACTGTCGAGGCTGGGCCATTCAGTATGTTTAAGGTTGACGTAGACACATTTCTAATCAGGAAGGGAATCAAGGTTATGGGGAAAAGGCAGGAACATGGGGTTGAGGATTATCAGATTGGCTGTGATCTCATTCAATGGCAGAGCCGACTCAATGGGCAAAATAGCCAAATTCTGCTCCTACATCACATGGTCATTGTTTAAAAAAATAAGGGGTTACCCACTAAGACAGAAATGAGGAAGCGTTTTTCCTTTTAGATCTTCGTGAGTCTTTGGAATTCTACTCCTCAAAAGGCAGTGGGTGTAGGATCTTTCAATGTCCAAAAGGCAGACAGAGAGAGATTTTTGATTACCAATGGGAGGAAAGATTATCATTCTGTTATTGGAAGGATATTATTGAACTGGAGAGGGTTCAGATGGATACACCAAGATGTTTCTGGGAATGGAGGGTTTGAAATATGAAAATACTGGAATGACTGGGACCTTCTCCCTTTGAGCTTAGGAGTTTGAAGGGTGATCTTATTGAGGTTTATAAAGTCATGAGGATCATCAATAAGGAGAATGACAAGGGTCTTTTCCCTCGGGTTAGGCAAGTTCAAAACTGGGGGGCCATATTTTAAGGTGAGAGGGGAAAGATTTAAAAAGGAAATAAGGGATAACCTTTTCCACAATGAGTGGTTCGTGTGTGGAATGAACTGCCAGAGAAAGTGGTGGATTCAGGTACAGTTACAATCTTTGGAAGATATTTGGATTAGCTCATGAAGAGGAAAGTCTTTGAGGGATATGGGCCAAGCAGAGGCAAGTGGGACTGGTTTAGTTTGGGAACATGGTCAGTGTGGACTGGTTGAACTGAAGGGTCTGTCTCCATGCAGTTAGCCCTTGTAATACTGAATGCTCAACTCCCACTCAAGAGCGCAATGCTCAGCCTTTCCAACGTGACCTCATGTCATGTTGAATAGTCCTCCCTTTCCACAGCAATCACTACGATCCCTGCCTCAGAAATTGAATGGTCGCCTTGTCTCCAGCCCAGTCCAGAGTCACCATCGCCCCTGGGGCCAGATCACATTAGCCCAGACCCCTCGACCAGTCTTTGCCCTCTCCTGCTCTTCAGGCATTTTAACCCATTCCCCTCTTTCAGCGATGGATTCACTTTCATTGTTGACCCCTGCAGCCGCTCACCTCCTTCAAGCCCTCAGTAGTTCACCCTGAGGGTCCTTTAGTGCCATTAGTTGTGGATAGACCCTCACAGAACCCCCCTCTCCTGGGGGGAGGTCACACACTGAAGTATCACTGAGCCAATGGTCATCCAGTGGCCGGGCTGTGACAGTCCAAACATATCTGCAGTGTAATCTGCGATTAGGAGGGGATCCATATCATGATCTGGTTCATAAAGATTTCTTGTAATCCTGGAAATGAGGGACCAGCCGGCCCGAGCTTTTGTTGATCTGTGTCCGGCTGGTCCCTAAACTCCCAGGAAACTTTTGGATCCATCCCATCCAAAACCAGGATGGAAACTCACATGTATTCATCCTGCATACTCTCGCCTTCAACAGTTACATCAAACTGTCATTGATTGTTCACAGACTGTATAACCTTTTTTTAACATTAGTAATTATTTGTCGTGGTTACATACATATTCAAAATTACACACAATTAAAATGGCTCTGCATAATACAATAATTTTAATTGTAAATTCCTCTTAAGTTTCCGAAAGATTGAGTTTACATTAAGGTAGGAAGTGTCTTGACCTTCGTGCATTCCTACTCACTTCACGTTCATCAGATTATATTGAAGTGTTCTCACTATTGTAATCATTGTGATGAAATGTAGGAATCATAACAACGAACAAATACATCACAGAGCTTCACAAACAGCAATAAGATAAAGAGTCCCACAGTCTGATTCTGACTGTGGTTCAGGCAGAAACAGGAGAATTGAAAACGCTCCCTGGTTCTTTTCCATAATGATGCTCTGAGGTCCATTCTGTTCACCTGAGATGGGAGGCTGACCCTGGGTTATCTGCTCATCTGAAAGAGCATCACGGACATTACAACAGCTCCCCATGTACTTGAGCAGCAGTGAGAGGACAGTCGCTGAGCTGAGGCTCACACAGGACAGGTCACAGTCTGAGGAAAGAATTCAAATTACAATTCAGGAGATTGCTGCCAAAGTGCAGCTGCTGTGGTTGGTGTTGCTATAGTTACTTCACATATTTAACAATTGCAAAAAATGGATACATTATGGCATCTCGTAACCTTTCTCTGAATTTAGTCTGGGCCAGTGCGTAAACGCATGTGTTTGTACAGGTGCTCAGCAGTCCAAACATATCTGCAGTGTAATCTGCGATTAGGAGGGGATCCGTATAATGATCTGGTTCATAAAGATTTCTTGTAATCCTGGAAATGCAAAAAAACACAACATATGGCATCAACAGCATGATAAAAATGCCAGAAATGGTGAAGAGGAAAATGATGGATTTCCTTCGGCTCTGCATCTCTGGATCGTCGCTGTTCTGGGTGTTTCGTTGACCTTTCAGGGCTCTGCGGGTTCGATTAGCCATCACTATGTAGTGAACAGTCAATGCATTGAACGATAAAATTATAAAATATGGCAACAATGGGTTCAAAATTGCACCAATCCAGTCGTAAGTGATCCATCCTGGCAAGGTGTAATAGGTTGCTTTGACATGTGAGCTCCACTCCACATTGTTAATGGTATAGATTGGCTCTAACGCAAATGCAAGGGAATATTTTTGAGTGAGAACACAACACACACAGTCACTATCACCACAGCTGCAGTTTCCTTCCTGCAATAGTTTTCTCTGAAATGTTGACAACAAATGAGGACAAAGCAGTCAGTGGTAAAAACGACCATCAACCAGACTGAGGAATCAATAACCGAATAGTTGATAACCTCCTTTATGCTATTATGGAAGTGTAGTCCAGAAATGAAAATGGTATATAGTATCCAAACATGTAATAGATGATCACATTGAAAATGATGACCAGAAGATCAGCTGTTGTCATACCCACCAAGTAAAGAGTGACCCGTTTTGACAGACCACAGCCTCCTCGAGACAGGAGGCCAATTGTCAGGAGGTTAGCTACAGCAAAAAGAGCAACATTTCCAAGTTAATGACACTCTTAGCTGAAAATTACAGCAAAACGTTCAAGTCACTCTTCCCAATAGTTGTATTCTGCTGTTTATGATCCACAAGGGCCTCCAAACACCTTACTTCAGCTTCACATATCAAAATATCCTTCTCTTTGCTTCTTTATGCCCTGATTGAGCTTTCCCTGACTGATAAACATATTGTGAAGTTATGCACATGAGGTATTACTGGTCAGATCGAAAACAAGAAAATTCCCCTTCCAATCCAGAAAACATTCAGAATGAACTGAGGAGCTAGGAATTAAGAAAGTGAACAGCATATTCCCTGCAAATTGCATTCCACCCTCCTGGTATTTACAAGGTGCAGATATCACCGATTTGTGAACTAATCATAGAAATCAATGAATCAATAACAGACACAAACATGGGACAATGAAAAGCCCCAGCAGTGAAGAGCATCAGGAGCAATGGGTCTGGAAACATCTGTTTCTCCAAACTTGGACCAGCACACAATCTCCTCAGGGACTGCCTGTCCATACAGTTTCTGATGAATTTAAACTTCATAAATTGCAGCATTTATTAAAGGAGTACCTGAAACTGGATTCAAGCTGAAAGTGACAAAACCTGAGGTTTCTGGGGCTGAGTGAGAAGTAGAACAAGAAATGAGTTAAAGATCGGTTAACACGGAAATAAATAATCAACCGGCTTCAGTTTCTTACCAGGAACTCCAAACATTGCAATAAAATGATAGTAAATTAAAGCTGTCTATTCAATTGTGGACAGTCCTATTTTTAGAGAGTGGAAACCACACCAAGCATGAAAATAGACCTGAAGCACCAAATGTATTTCATTTATGACAGCCCTTTGTATAAAGCAACTACATCTCCCCGGTGTTTCAATTAGGTTTCGGAGGGAGTGGAATTAGTTCAAGGTCTCTGAGCAGAAACATTTGAACATCATTTTAACAAATATTAGGCAACACATTCTCAACAGACATAAGAAGTTTGAATCAAAAAATAATCTATTGAAAAATATTTTTTCAAAAACATTAATTCAAGGGTTTATCAACACATTAATAATTGGGAGGTTTATGATTTGAAATAGAAAAGTTTAATCTTTGCAAGTGTTAAATGCTATGTATTTTTGGGAATATGTTAATATATTAAAATAGTGATTTTAAGGAGATAAGCACTATATCCTTGTCAGGAATTGGAGCTATTGTTAATGGGCATTGCAAGTAAATTAAACAATTAGGATGGAACAAATGAATACACTGTATAATTATCATAGCTCAGAACGTTCTTACCCTCCTATGCCTGTACATTATACTTTAGACAAAACATCAGGAATTACGTTCCTTTGTTCCCCCACATGCACCTGAATGCTTCAAGAAGTGAGCTGTGGTTTGTACAATTAGCCCTCCCACAAACTAAGGTTCACATACACTTCAAACTGTAAGACATGAAACCTCTTTCCTGATGCTTTATAAAACTTACCGGAGCATTAGATAACAGCATATTTAAAGCAACACTACCACATTGACAATACCCTCCATTATGTTGTATGTCAGTATCACTGTTAAAAGGGACAGGCTTGCAACAGATCTAGGACCAGAAGACTTCATCCATAAAGCACTGGGAGCCATCAGCAGCAGCAGAATTGTACTCCAGTACAATCTGGAACCTCCTGGCCCAGAACACCCCCCAGTCAACCATTACCATCAAGTCAAGGCATCAATCGTGATTCAATGGACAGTGCAGGAAGGCTGGCCAGGATCAGCACCATGTAACCTCAAAATGAGATGCCCAACCTTCTGAAGCTATCAAACAGGACTGTGTGCATGTTAAATAGCAGTGATTGATGGACAGAGCTAAGGTAACCCCAAGGAAAGATCAGTCTAAGCTCTGCAGTCCTGCCACATCTGGTCAAGACTGTTGCTGGACAATTCAACAACTCATGAGAGGAAGAGTCTCCACAAATATACCCAGCCTCAGTGATGGAAAAGGCCAGCACATCAGTGTAAAAGATAAGGGTGAAACATTCACAGCAATCTTTAGCCAGACGTTCCGAGGGGATGACCGTTTTGATCTGCTTCATTGGCCTCCAGCCTCACAGATACCATGTGGTGTTTAGAAACAGTTGGAGGTACTGGATACTGCAAAGGCTATGGGCCCTGACAGCACTGCGGCCATGGCACTGAAGGCTTCTGCTCCAGAACTCCTGCTAAACTCTTCCTGTACAGTTACAACACTGGCATCGAGCCGACAATGTGGAACATTGACCAGGCTCGTCCTGGATACAAAAAGCAGACACATCCAACCTAGCTAATTACCGTCCCATTGGTCTATTCTCAATCATCAGTAAAGTAATGAAAGTGACATCGATGATACTATCAAGCAGTACCTGCTCAGCAATAACCTGCTCACTGGCACCCAGTTTGGTTTCTGCTGGGACAACTCAGCTCTTGATCTCATTGCAGCCTTGGAGAACATGGCGGAAAGAGCTCAATTCCAGAGGGAAGCTGCGAATGAAGGTTCCATTTCACTGAAGATGGCATCAAGCAGCCACAGAAAAACTGGAATCAATGGGTGTGAGGGAAACACTCTCCGGTGTTTGGAGTCATGCCTGGCACATAGGATGATGATCGTGGTTGTTTGAGGTCAGTCATCTCAGCTCCAGGACATCTCTGCAGGAGATCCTCAGAAAAAGGACACAAGGCAACACAATCTTCAGCTGCTTCATCAATCATCTTCCCTCCAATGTGAAGTCAGAAATAGGATTGTTCACCAATGATTGCACAATATTCAGGACCATTTGTGACTCCTCAGATAAAACTGAAGGAATCGTGTCCAAATGCAACAAGATCTGGACAATATCCAGGTTTGGGCTGACAAATAGTAAGTAACATTCACATGCACAGATGTCAGGCAATGGCTATCTCCAATAGGAGACAATCTAAACAAAACCCCTTGATATTCAATGGTGTTACCAACACTGTATCCCCCCACTAGCACCAGAAACTCAATTAGACTTACCACATAAACACACTGGCTACAATGGGTCACAGGTGAAGAATCCTGCACGAATAACTCACCTCCTGACTCCCCAAAGCCTGTTCTCCATCTATAAGGCACACGTTAGGAGTACGATAGATTACTCCTCAGGTGTCCGGATGAGTGTAACCCCAACAGCACTCAAAAAACTTGGCATCATTCAGGACAAAGTAGCCCACTTGATTGGCACCACATCCACAATCACTCACTCCTTCCACCATTGATGCTCAGTAGCAGCAGTGTGTACTATCTACAAGATGCACGGCAGAAATTCACTGAAGCTCTTCAGACAGCACCTTCCAAAACCCATGACCACTTCCCTCACAAAGGACAAGGACAGCAGATACATGGGAAAACCACAACTCTCCATTTCCCTCCAAGCCACTCACTAATCTGGTTTGGAAATATATTGTCATCTCTTCACTGTGGTTGGGTTAAAATTCTGGAGGAAGGGCACTGTGGGTACGTACAGCATGTGACTGCAGTGGTTTGAAAATGCAGCTCACCCCCACTTTCTCAAAGGCATCGAAGGACAGGCAGGAAATGCTGGCCAGCCAGCCAGCAACACCCACAATCCCATGGGAGAACAAAAAACAGATTCCAAGCCAATCCTCTCCAGAAACCCTCCCTGAGTGGGAAAGATGATGTGCTGGAGCTCTTGAGCAGGTCAAATTCTTTCTTACTGAGTTTAAATTGCAGATGTATGTCTCATTCACAAACCGGTCTTGTGAGGTCTCTGTAAACTTTCTTCAAACTGTATGACTCAGTCTAAGCTCCCTGCTCTGTGCAGAGTGAACCATTGTTGCATTGTTGTCCTCAGGGTGTTGTCCTCAGCAAAGTGTCCTTCGTTAAATATATTAGGATACCTTTATGAAGTTCCACAGAATCTCATCATTTGAATCACAGCTCTTCTAACAGTGTACATTACACAATTATTCAACTTGGTCATCAGCTGAAGTTTCTAGTTTTTAATAGCTAACTGAATAATTTCTGCTCTTCAAATCTAGCTATCCTTCCTAAACTGATAATAGTTACTATAACATTAACTGTAACTGAATTGCATTCTATATCCCTCTAAAGCTGAGGGACAACCTTCATCCAACTGATTGGATGAAAAGCCTCAAGATGCATATCCCTCATCTTCCTGTAAGAGAATGCTGGTCCCTGTAGGTCAGAGAAATGAATGGGGGACTGTCTACAGCAAGAATCATTGTCTTCCCGTGAGCAATGAAGTCCCTGGACGTGGCCATCAAATGGACAACAAAACAATCAGGGACATGAGAAAGCTGGATGTGAAAGATGAGCAATTCAATTGCAAGGACAATATTATCAGCCTGTGTAAGGCCAAAAAATGCAATTTTGAAAGACTAAGATTGGCGAACTGGTTTCACATTGACCATCAGAGTTGGCTGGACCTCGTAAAATAATATTGGGCCCAATTATCATTTGTTAAAACTGCTTATTATTTCAGAATCATCCTGGAGTGCAAAGGTAACACCTGATTTACTTTCCCTTTGATCACATCTTCTCAAACTGTGCTCCCCTCTGTTCTCCACCCCCACCCCCAACAGTAAATGGAAGGAGTACACAGATGGCTTTGTCACAAAGACTGAGACTGTCCAATCAGTTCCTTCCCACCCTTCCAATGGCCCAGAGAGTCAAGCTTGCTGTAAAATCTCCCCTGCCTCACCCTCACCTCTCACTTTTCTCAAACTTCTCTCCAATCTTCCCTTACATCTGATCTATGATCAACTTTTTCAAAAAACTCATCTCCTGCTCTCTCAGTCCTATTCCCACTGAACAGCTCACCAGCCAACATCTCCTCTTGGTCCCATCAGTCGTTGATATTGTTAAAGTTCTCTATGTTTAGAGCCTGCCCTATTGCCCCTTAAATCTCAAGCCATCTCCACCCCCATCCTAAAATAAAGCAAACATCAATCATTCCATTCTTTTAAAACCAACACTCCATCCTCAACCTCAACATCTACTCGAGTTCCATCCTATAAGTTTCGTATTTATCTTAAGTTTATAAACGCTATAGCATAGCAGCTCAGGAAATTTTTTTAATAGAATGCAATTATTAGATTGTTGCTGTTAACTGAAGCTACTGAAGATAGAGACCCCAGGCGGGACTATCGGCTTCAAGATCTGTCAAAAGAATCAATGGAAGGCGGGTTGTGTAAAGCAAGGTCATCATGATCAGATTCCCTACAGCATGGAAAAAATGCCCTTTGACCCATCAAGTCCACACAGACCCTTCGAAGAGTAACCCATCCAGACCCATTTCCCTCTGGCTAATGCACCAAGCACTATGAGCAATTCAGCATGGCCAATTCACTTGACACTCACATCTTTGGAAGGAAACTGGAGCACCCAGAGAAAACCCACACAGACACAGGGAGAGTGTGCAAACTCCACACAGACAATCACGCAAGGCTGGAATTGAACCTGGGTCCCAAGCGCTGTGAGGTAACAGTGCTAACCACTGAGCCACCGTGTCGTTCACAAATCTTAGTCTTTCAAAATTGCATTTCTTGGCCTTACACAGGCTGATAAAATAGTACTTGCAATTGAATTGCTAATCTTTCGCTTCCAGCTTTCTCATGTTCCTGATTGTTTTGTTGTCCATTTGATGGCCACGTCCAGGGACTCAAGAACATAAGACATAGGAGTGGAAGTAAGGCTATTCAGCCCATCGAGTCCACTCCACCATTTAATCATAGCTGATGGACATTTCAACTCCACTTACCCGCATTCTCCCCGCAGCCCTTAATTCCTTGTGACATCAAGAACTTATCAATCTCTGGCTTGAAGACATTTAGCGTCCCACCCTCAACTACACTCCGCGGCAATGAATTCCACAGACCCACCACTCTCTGGCTGAAGAAATGTCTCCGTATTTCTGTTCTGAATTGACCCCCTCTAATTCTAAGGCTGTTCCCACGGGCCCTAGTCTCCTCGCCTAACGGAAATAATTTCTTAGCGTCCACCCTTTCCAAGCCATGTATGATCTTGTAAGTTTCTATTAGATCTCCCTTTAACCTTCTAAACTCCAATGAATACGATCCCCATTCCTCGCATGTTATACCTACCATTCCAGGGATCATCCGTGTGAATCTCTGCTGGACACGCTCCAGTGCCAGTATGTCCCTCCTGAGGTGTGGGGCCCAAAACTGACACAGTACTCCAAATGGGGCCTAACCAGAGCTTTATAAAGTCTCAGTAGCACATCGCTGCTTTTATATTCCAACCCTCTTGAGATAAATGACAACATTGCATTTGCTTTCTTAATCACGGATTCAACTCGCATGTTTACCTTTAGAGAATCCTCGACGAGCACTCCCAGATCCCTTTATACTTTGGCTTTATGAATTTTCTCACCATTTAGAAAGTAGTCCATGCTTGTATTCTTTTTCCCAAAGTGCAAGACCTCGCATTTGCTCAAATTGAACTTCATCAGCCATTTCCTGAATCACTCTTCTAAACTGTCTAGATCCTTCTGCAGCCTCCCCACTTCCTCAGTACTACCTGCCTGTCCACCTAACTTCGTATTATTGGCACACTTCACTAGAATGCCCCCAGTTCCTACATCCAGATCATTAATATGTAACTTGAACAGCTGCAGCCCCAACACTTAACCCTGTGGGATACCGTTTGTCACCGGCTGCCATTCTGAAAAAGAACATCTTATCCCAACTCTCTGCCTTCTGTCAGACAGCCAATCTGCAATCCATGCCAGTAGCTCACCTCGAACACCATGGGCCCACACCTTACTCAGCAGCCTCCCGTGTGGCACCTTATCAACTGCCTTTTGGAAGTCTAGATAGACCACATCCACTGGGTTTCCCTAGTCTAACCTACTTGACACCTCTTCAAAAAATTCCAACAAGTTTGTCAGGCATGACCTCCCCTTACTAAATCCATGTTGACTTGTACTTAGAGTCAGAGTCAGAGTCAGATGCACAGCATGGAAACAGACCATTCGGTCCAACTTGTCCATGCTGACCAGATACCCCAACCCAGTCTAGTCGCACCTGCCAGCACCCTACCCATATCCCTCAAACCCTTCCTATTCATATACCCATCCAGATACCTTTTAGATATTGCAAATATGCTAGCCTCCACCACTCTGCTCTTCCAAGAATTTAGAAACCTCATCCTTAATGATGGATTCTAGAATTTTACCAACAACTGAGGTTAGGCTAATTGGCCTATAATTTTCCATCTTTTGTCTTGATCATTTCTTGAACAATGGGGTTACAACAGTGATCTTCCAATCATCCGGGACTTTCCCTGACTCCAGTGACTTTTGAAAGATCTCAACCAACGCCTCCACTATTTCCTCAGCCACCTCCCTCAGAACTCGAGAATGTAGCCCATCGGGGCCAAGAGATTTGTCAATTTTAAGACCTATTAGCTTTTCTAGCACTATCTCTTTTGTAATGGCAACCATGCTCAACTCAGCCCCCTGACACCCTTTACTTGTTGGGATAGTACTCATGTCTTCCACTGTGAAGACTGACACAAAGTACTTGTTAAGTTCTCCAGCTATTTCCTCATCTCCCATCACTAGGTTTCCTGCATCAGTTTGAAGTGGGCCAATGTCTACTTTTGCCTGTCATTTGTTTCTTATGTATTGAAAGAAACTTTTACTATCATTCCTAATATTACTGACTAGCCTACCTTCTTATTTGATCCTCTCCTTTCTTATCTCTCTCTTTGTTATCCTCTGTTTGATTTTGTAGCCTTCCCAATCTTCTGATTTCCCAGTGCTCTTGGCCACTTTATAGGATCACTCTTTTCTTTGATACATTTCCTGACTTCCTTTGTCAGCCATGGCTGTCTAATCATTCCCCGGATAATCTTTCTTTTCCTGGGGATGAACCTCTGTACTGTGTCCTCAAGTATACCCACAAACTCCTGCCATTTTTGCTCTATTGTCTTCCCTGCTAAGCTCTGCTTCCAGTCAATTTTCGACAGTTCCTCTCTCATGCCCTCATAATTACCTTTATTTAACTGTAACACCATTACATCCGATTTTGCCTTCTCTCTTTCAAACTGCAGACTGAACTCTACCATATTATGATCGCTGCTTCCTCAGTGTTCCCTTACCTTAAGATCTTTTATAAAGTCTGGTTCATTACATAGCACTAGGTCCAAAATAGACTGCTCCCTTGTGGGCTCCATGACAAGCTGTTTCAAAAAGCCATCCTGTAAGCATTCCAAGAATTCCCTTTCTTTGGATCCACTGGCAACATTATTTACCCAGTCCACCTGCATATTGAAGTCCCCCATGATCACTGTGACCTTGCCTTTCTGACATGCCTTTTCTATTTCCCGGTACATGTTGCACCTCTGGTTCTGACCACTGTTAGGAGGTCTGTACATAATGGGAGTTATGGTTTTTTTGTCTTTGTGGTTCCACACAGACTCCACATCATCCGACGCGATGTCATTCAGTGCCATAGATTAATTTTGTTCTTAACTAACAAGGCCACCCCGCCCCCCTCTGCCCACCTCCCTGTCTTTTCAATAAGTTGTAAATCATTGGATGTTTAACTGCCAGTCCTGAACCCCCTGCAACCATGTCTCTGTGATGCCTACCACACCATCATCATTCATGATGATCTGTGCCGTTAGTTCATCTAATTTGTTATGAATGCTACGAGCATTCTGGTAAAGTGCCTTAATGCTAACTTTCTTATCATTAGAGATATTGGAAGTCATAAGATGTCCTAAGTTATCCTTCCTTTTTGTTGCATACCGAGTTTGCCTCAAGCTTAAATCCACCTGCATATATGCTATCCTCCTGCTTATCTTTCCATTTAACTCCATACTCCCTGTCACTTTCACTTTCCCTTCCCCCCAACTCAGAAGTTTAAAGTCCTACTGACCACCCTATTTATCCTCTTCGCTAGAACATTGGTACCAGGTCGGTTTAGGTGGAGACCGTCCCAATGGTACAGATCCCCCCAGTTCCAAAACTGATGCCAATGCCCCATGAAATGGAATCCCTCTTTCCCACACCAATCCCTTAGCCATGTGTTTACTTCCCTAATTTTCTTATCCCTATGCCAATTGGTACGTGGCTCAGACAGTAATCTGGAGATTATTACCCTTGAGGACCTGTCCTTCAATTTCCTTCCTAGTGCTTGATAATCCTCAAACAGGTCCTCCACCCTAGCTTTGCTTATGTTGTTAGTCCCAATGTGGATCACAACAACTGGATCCTCCCCCTCCCGCTCCAATATCCTTTCAAGCCGGTCGGAGATGTCCCGCACCCTGGCACCGGGCAGGCAACACACCATGCGAGACTTCTGATCCGGCTTGCATAGGATACTATCTGTCCCCCTAATAATAGAATCCCCTATAACCACGACTTGTCTTTTTGCTCCCCCCCTTGAATGGCCTTCTGCACCATAGTGCCGTGGTCAGCTGGCTCATCCTGTCCAGAGCCCTTTTCCTCATCCATACAGGGAGCAAGAATCTCATACCTGTTGGACAAGGTCAAGGACTGAAGTTCCTGCACTCCTGAACTCAGGTTCCCCCTACCTGCCTCACTTACAGTCACACTCTGATGTACCTGGTCACTAACTGAATGTGAATTACTTAATCTCCCAGGTGTGACTGCCTCCTGAAACAAAGCATCCAGGTTACTCTCCCCCTCCCGGATGTGCCGCAGTGTTTGAAACTCAGATTCCAGATCATTAAATCTGAGCCGAAGTTCTTCCAGCAACCAACACTTGCTGCAGATGTGGTCACTGCCATTCACAATGGGATCAGCCAGCTCCCACATCATACAGCTACAGCACATCACCTGCCCAGCCATCTCTGCTGAGTTAATTACTTTATTACTTTCTATGAGTTTGAGTTAAAATACTTTCTGATACCTCTCTGCAAGTCTTTTTCTAAAAACCAATTAATAGATAAACCATAAAAAGTAAATTTTTAACCAATCACCGATAAAGAAATAGAAAATCCTTACCTGAACAAACCAGAGTCCTATTTTTGGTTAGAGGAGGGGGCGGCGGTGGGAGACACAACATGTGTAGTGTCTCGGGTTCAGACACTGCCCAGATATACTACCGGCAGTCCCCTGGTCATCGCTCCCGCTCTTCCTACTTATTAACTAGGTGAGAGGAGGAGGGCGGGTGGGAGATACTACAATAGTAGAGTCTCTGGTTTAGCCACCTTGCCGATATATATGGTCACTGCTTTCCTTCCCGGCTGCGCCCCCCCTCCCACCCCGGTCCTCGTCACTTCCTCCGCTGCTTCCGCTCCTTCTGTGAAAGAGAAAAACACCGCTGCCCGCTACCGGAAGTAATTTTAATAAAAACTGCCGTATCTTATCTGCAGTCTTCCGAGTTCGTCCTACCTCCGCTGCTGCTCGCACTTAAAATGCTCTCACAGGAAGACAATGATTCTTGCTCTAGACAGTCCCCAATTCATTTCTCTGACCTACAGGAAGCCAGCATTCTCTTACAAGAAGATGAGAGATATGCATCTGAAGCCTTTTCAGCCAATCAGTTGGATGAACATTGTCCCTCAGCTTTAGAGGAATATAGAATGCAATCCAGTTACAGTTCACGTTTTGTCAATGGACTGTCCGATCTTGTTGATGAAGTTGACCATTACGACGATCATCTTGAGTAATATTCCACACAATAGGTGGTATAAAGTCTCTTGTTGTTCAGGGTCACACAGATAGATGGTCCTTTCTTGTGTACTAATGCTGGCCAAGGCAAGTCCACATTTCATGATGAAAGTGGTTCTCATCCTGGTAGTCATTTTTGTAGCAAAGGTGAGGATATCTAAAACAGAAGTAAAGTTACTGTTCGAAAAGGCAACTATGCCCTAAAAGTCTGGTTCCAACTCCCTTCTGTGAGAAACTAAGCTCACACACGTCAATAATTTCAGTCCGAGACAAAATCTGAATCAGTCGTGTACTTTATTTTACTCTTGCAAGAGGGTGTGAAGTCCACTGTCTGTCTGTGTACAAGGCAAGGGACTCACACACCGAATTCAACAAATACTCGATATTTATATAATTTGGTTCCTATATTTTTTTTAATTTCATTGCTCCTCCCCTTTTTACATCCTCCATTTCCCTAAGATCGGTGCCCATTACTCCTGTTTATCTCTTGCCATATCCGGCCTTGTCTGTGACAAAATGCTTATTTCTGGCCTCACAAGGCCGTTTGACCTCATCCTGCTGTGGGTCATTCTTAGGCTTATCCTTTCCTTACCATTTTCTACTCCCTCCATCTGTTTCTTCCCTCAAAGCATCTTATCTTTAAGACCCTTTTAATTGGGGTTTGTTCCTGTGTTTCTGTAAAAGTGGGAAACAGGTGTTTATACCTACTGTTTGTACAGGCGTATCGAGCTTAACTGCCTCTCCTCACAGCATCCTATCTAGTCGCCTGTATTTCGACCATTGTTTTGCAGTCCCGTTTCTTTCTTGCATACTTTTTTAGCTCATACAAAAAAACAATTATGCATTTCCTCCACATAGTTTCCATTCTTGTTGACTCAGCTCTTGGCTGAAACAATTACACACTGGTGTGAGTTCATTTATTTAGTATCAGTAATTATAATTGCAGAAGTAACATTATTTTACCTATATCCCACAATTTCCCCTTTTTATTTAATTACCATTTGTTATCTTCTGCGTTTTTCTTTTAAGCATCGCTCCCGAAATTAGCAAGCATCATACCGGAGATTTCATCCACCTTGGTCTCACTCATCCCCTCATTATTTAGTCGGTAAAGTTCCTCTGCCTGATTCCCTTTTAGGGGCATCTGTTTCATTAAGGCTGTCTCAATCAGTCATAGGGAGAGCCCTCGTATACAGGGTATGATACAACAGCCAATGGCCACCAATACCCCGGCTACTACGATCATGGAAGTTAGGATGGAAACCACCACCCCCTTCCTTCTGCTAAAATCATATCAAGGGCCATTCTGTTCTCCCATGCCATCCTACTTGTCGCATCAAGCTGTTCTGATATTCTTTTAACCGCATCTCTTGTATAATTTATAAATCGCTGTTGATTATAGAAAATGTAATTTATCCAATCTACATTTTTATTAATTGTCACCCACCAAAAGAGAGCTGACTCAAAGCCTGCTGCAATCTGGTTACGAGCCTTGAATTCATCAGGTACCCCCCTAGGGACTCCTACCAAATCGAGATAAATCCTGTCATCGAAACAAGTGTCTGACAGTGATCTCTTGCCCCTTCCCTTTTTCCCTACTATATTTTCCTTCTCAAATGCCAGGGTAAATGGAACTGCCAATTGTACAATTGCACAAATCCCTCTCCAATCCGGAGGTAGGGTGGGTCTCAATATTTTGCCTCCACAGTACCACCACAGATCCGCTCAGGGAACCTTTAGTGCTGCGTAGTTTCCTCCCTTCTCCGTTTCGGTAACATTTTTAATCTCTGTACATAATTTCAGCTCCCTCAAATCTCTAGACCGACTTGTACCTCGTCTACGCACACACGACGTGTGATTTCCAACTGCGGCGGAAAATGTGGGGGGAGCTTTTGCATTTTTCTTCTCCAAGGGAGGGAACATCAGAGATAGGGAGGTACAATTCCTATCATTCCATGCTGTCTCATCCTGATACAGGGCTATCATACATTTCATGCCCTTCCTGTCTCGCTTCCACCCGAGCGGAAAGGGAACCACCTGGGCCACTGGCCTACCAGAGGCACATGCATAGCAATTGCTTTTGTTCAGACTTTTTACAGTATACTTTACCCATTCAACCCAGGCATTTGCATCCCTGTACCCAGTTTCTATTTCGAGAGTCTGTTTCAAGTCCTTTACCTCTATAATTTTTACTACTTTAGAATCAGTGGGAGGGGTGAAAGGTTGTATTTCATTATCCAGTAGTTCCACCAGTTTTCCCTGTCCTACGCTAATTCAAAAACAACAGCCCGAGAAATCCTTCCCATTTGCTTTCATTTCTATCTCAATAGTTTCATTTAATTATATCTCATAGCTGCCCCCCAAGAATTGCTTTGTGCCATGTGGTTTTCTTTATTGTCAGGTATATTGGGTTACACTTTTTATCGGGACAATCGCGAGCTGTTCTAAAGGGGGTCCGGTGTACTGTGATGAGACCATCGTACCAAGTACCATCCCCAAGGCCATCCCCATAGGACTTAAGATGTATCTCAGAGCTGCGGTACTGTCTCTGATTATCTACATCCCACAATTTACTAAGCTGCATGCATCAGTGTCTATTACTTGTGGATTATCAGACTCAGGAACTGTTAATAATACATATGAAAATGATATTTGACAAAATCCCAATACTAAGAGGGCTAGTATCATAACTCTAAGCATTCCCAGTACTCTAAACATCATGCTGAAGCACAAAACGACTTAATATGCAATCCTACAGAAATAATCCCGCCCTCGCGTTGCCACGGTATAATCAGTTACTCAAAGTCTCTTTAGTCTGAGTTTCAGCGGGTCTTGCGTTGATTCGGCTGTCCAGACTTCTTCCTCAACTGGAGATTCCACTGGCTCTTTGATCCGAGTGTAGTGAGTCCAGCCTTTCTCCGCCATCCTTATTGCCGTGTCGGTAATCAAAAGAGCCTGGTACGGCCCTTCTCAGTCCGGCTGCAATTTAGTCTCTGTCCATTAGTTTACTAAGACCCAATCTCCCGGCTGGATGGGATGAACGGTGAATTCAAGGGGTGGAGTTTGTGCCAATAAACCCTGTTTCCTGAGGAAAGACAGAGAGGTGGACAAGCCCAGTATATACTTCTTTAAGAACAAATTTTTAGTTTCAGGAATTGGTAATTCTCAATTCGTTCCCAGATAAGATAAGCCAAATAAGATTTCATAGCGGGATAGTCCCAAATCTTTTCCTTGGGGCTGTTCGTACTCACAAGAGAGCTATAGGTAAACATTTGGTCCAAGGGAATCTGGTTTCTATTATCAATTTAGAGAGCTGTTGTTTGAGTGTTTGGTTCATTCTCTCAATCCTTCCTGATGATGGCAGGTACCATGGAGTATGGAACTCCCAGGAAATTCTCAACCCTTTCATTACCCTCTGTAACACTTGAGAGGTAAAATGAATTCCTTGGTCAAATCTATACAGTTTACGAGCCCATATCGGGGAATTGTGTGCTCCAATATTGTTTAGGACACCCCACTCGCAGTGGCAGTAGCTAAGGGGTATGCCTCAACCCAACCGGATAAATGATCTACTATGACCAACATATATTTTAGTCTTCCTACTCTAGGTAATTCAGTATAATCTACTTGTATACTCTGGAAGGGTCTCAATCCTGGGTCTCTTCCTCCCGGGGTCTGTTTTCTGAAGACTTTTTTTATTTACCTTTCTGTATATTATACATCCCTCACATATTTATTTAGCAATTGTATATATTCTTTTACGTCCATATTCCCTAAGAACTAAATCACACATTGCTTGTACTCCCCAATGACTGCCTTGGTGTAGGACAGCTATAATCTCTCGCATCATCATTTTGTTCAACATTTCCCTTCCATCAGGTAACACCCAATGCCCATCTGCTGTTTTTGCCACCCCTAAATCTTTCAATTCTTTTTCTTCTCTTTCAGTAAATATAGGAGCTTCCCGAGGACCTGACACAGTAGGTATTAGGGAAGGGATCACCACTTCTTATGGGTTCAGGGCTGCTTCCTTAGCCACTTCATCGGCTCATCTATTTCCCCTAACTTCTGGTTCATTTCCTTTCTGATGACCATTTACATGCGCTACCGCTATTTCTCGGGGGAGTGATGGAGACTCCAAGACCCGTTTAATCAATTCTTCATGTACTAATTCCTTCCCCCGACTATCGATCAGTCCTCTTTCCTGCCATATGTTTCCGAAAGTGTGCACAACACCAAATGCATATTTGAAGTCAGTATATACCTTTCCCTCTTCATTGTCTAATGCCCTAAGGGCTCTTTCCAATGCATACAGTTCGCAGGTCTGAGCTGACCACCCATTTGGCAACTTTCCTGCCTCCACCACATTACCTTTTGTCCCATCTATGACTGCATACCCATTACGTTGTCTCCCTTCAGTCACCCAGGATGATCTGTCTAAAGAAAGTCTAGCCCCTGCATGAAGTGGAACGGCTCTCAGGTCCATACGGATCTTAGTTTGGTATTCTATAATGTCAAGACACATCGTGCCCTGGATTCTGAGGAGATTCTCCTTCCCCTTTCCAAAGAAAGGCGGCTGGATTTAAACAATTGTCTGTGACCAACACTAGATCATCTTTTTCTATTAATATTGCCTCATATTTCAGAATCCGCAAGTCTATCAACCATTGCCCAGCGTTTTGGTTTAGGATCGTTCTCACTTGATGTGGGGTGCTTACTATTAGGGCTTCCCCAAATGTAAGCTTTCTGCTTTCCTCCACCAACAGTACAGTGGCAGCCACAGCCTGCACACACTCAGGCCATCCCCGGGATACTGGATGCAATAGCTTCGAAAGATATGCTACTGCCTGTTTCATTCCTCCCCACCTCTGGGTTAATACTCCCAAAGCCGCTCCCTTATCTACAGTAGCAAAGAGGTGGAAAGGTTTATCTAGGGAAGGTAAGGCTAACACGGGGGCATGGATCAGATCTCTTTTGAGTTCCTCAGCTAGTTCTTTTTCCTCATCATCCCAACTTAGACATTTTGGTTCCTCCTCCAATAGTTTGAGATATAATTTCTTAGTCTTTTGAGCATAGGAATCAATCCACAATCTGCAATATCCTGTTAGACCCAAAAATGTACATAACTCCCGTTTAGTCCTGAGCAGCGGCATCCCCACTATTCCCTCTATCCGTTCTGGGCTTATCTTTCGCTTTCCCTCACTAACTAAATGTCCCAAGTATTTCACTTCTCGCTCCACATATTGTCATTTGTTTTTAGATACTCGCAGGCCCTGCTGGCCCAGGAAATTCAATCATTTGTTAGTGGCTTCTACTACTCTTTCTCTTCTTTTTCCTGTTACTAGGAGGTCGTCTACAGACTGCAACAGGGTAGTCCCCTTGGGGCTGCCAAATTTCTCCAATATTTGTTCTAACATCTGTCCAAATAAATTCGGGGATTCTGTAAACCCCTGGGGGAGCACAGTCCACCGGTTCCGTCCTGTCTTGGGGTCTTCCCATTCAAAGGCGAACAAATTCCTACTTTCCTCCGCCAAGGGACAAGCCCAAAAGGCATCCTTTAAATCTATCACACTAAACCATTTGTGGTCATGAGGGACCTTACTCAATAATGTATAGGGGTTTGGCACCACTGGGTGTCTGATCTGTACTATCCGATTTAATGTTCTCAAATCCTGCACCAATCGATAAGTTCCATCAGATTTCTGCACAGGTAGGATTGGGGTATTATAAGGAGACATATATGGCTCCAACGATCCATCTCTAATCAGTCCCTCAATTACTGGCTGCAGTCCTCGTTTACCTTCTATGGAAATGGGATATTGCCGCTCACAGACAATGCCCCCTTTCCTTTTAAAATTTATTTCAAGGGGAGGGATCTGTAGTCCTCCACAATTCCCTTCTCTAGCCCATACAATAGGGTCGATCTCTCTCTCTCTCCACATCCTCTGTCAACATTGCCAGTTGTACAACTAATTCTTTTTCCTGAATTCCAATCTCCAGTCCTAAGAGGATAATTAAGTCTCTCCCTAGTAAGTTACTTCCTATATCAGGGATATACAACAATTCCCCTGTGACCCTATCCTTAGGACCTTCTATCCTCATAGGTTCAAATACTGGAACAGTAAATCCCTCCCCTTTTACCTCGGAAACAGTAATTGACCGTGTCGACATTTCTACTTTCTTTGGTTTAAAATTCAGCGATGACTGTGCTGCCCCCCGTATCTACTAGGAAGACTACCTCTTCCCTATAGGGTCCCATCTTCAAGTTTATCAAGGGTTCCTGGTGGGTCCCTGAAGGCAGGAACCCCTGACACCCCTATTCTTCATCAAAATTCATAAGCGGAATTGCCCTTTCTTCCCTTTGTAGATCAGGACACTCCTGCCTAAAATGTCCTATCTTTCCACAATAATAGCATCTTTCCTGTGGAGACTTCCATCTCTGCCCCTGTCACTCGAACCCTCTATCAAATGCTCCCCTTGTCTCTCCCTCTCCCCTTTCTCTCTGCCCTACATGCTGCCACCCTCCGCTCCGGTTGCTTAATATTGGTTCCATTCTTTTCTTAACTACCTCATCAACCGTAGCTACAATCATTTTCACCTTCTGTTTTTGTCTCTCATCCTCTCTCTTTACAAACACTTTCTGTGCCTCTCTTAACAATTCATCTAATGTTTTTTTCACTCCACCCTTCTATCTTCTGTATCTTTCTCTGTATGTCTGGCCATGCCTTTGTCACAACATGTACTTTCAAAAGACCCTGTGCCACTGGGTCTTCAGGGTTCATCCCAGAATTTTTCCGCATTGAGTCCCTTAATCTTTGCAAGAAAGCTGAGGGAGTCTCATCTTTCTCCTGTCTAACTTCAAAGGCTTTAGTCAAATTCTGCGACTTCATAACTGCCTCTCTTATTCCTTTTAGAATCAGGTCTTTCAATTCCCTCATTTCTTCTCTATGTGCCGGGTTTTGATTTTCCCTCTGGGGGGGTCTCTGAGGGGAAACTTCATCTCACCCTGTCCAGCATCCCCATCTCCAATCGGGTGTTACCTGTCCCATATTTTAATGGCTCCTCATATAAGTCCCCTTTCTTCCCCAGTAAATAGTATATTCAAAATAGACATTAACTCAGCCCACATATACAGACTGGGCCCCAAAAATCGATCAATTTGTTCAGAAACCCTACTGGATCCTCAACCAGGATCTTCATTTCCTTTTTAAATGTTCTGACCTCCCCACTAGTGAAGGGGAGCACTTACAAACCCAATCTCTTTGTCCCCTATTGATACCCAATCTCTTTGTCCCCTATTGATACCTCCCAAAGTCGTTACGTTCGTCCCTTTTTTATTTTTTAAAGAAATATTGCAATACTTCTAGTTCCCCATAACTTCAAATACCAATTCATCAATTCATGCTTGGCTAACTTTAAAGCCTGTTCCTAACTTGTAAATATATTTATATGCTGCTGGTCCCCTCCCCCTAGTCCCTCCTCCCTACCTTTTATCTCAGCCTGCTTGACTCTCTCTCTTATTCCTGATGAAGGGCTTATGCTCGAAACGTCGAATTCTCTATTCCTGAGATGCTGCCTAACCTGCTGTGCTTTGACCAGCAACACATTTGCAGCTGTGATCTCCAGCATCTGCAGACCTCATTTTTTACTCGAAGATTTTAACCTACTGCGAATCCTCTTACAAAGATGCCTTCCTTGAAGAAGCTCTCTTCCTCCCTCTACAAGGATTTCAGTGAGTCCCTCTCTCACTGCACCCCCCAGGTCATCTCCTCTGCACAGAAGCTCTTCAGCCACGTTCTCAAACAGACTCGTTACCACAGCCTCATCTCCTTCCTCAGCACCTGCCTAAGGAACCGACTGATCCCACACGGACTCCGAACTACATTCCAACCAACAAAATTTGGACCCAACCAGGACAACCTGTACCTACAACAAATCCGAAGCCTCCAGCAACAGACCTCCCTCCGGATCCTCCGCTCCACCCTTGCAGCCATGCGTCGCTACCTACACTCCCTGCAATCAGCCCTACCCCAGCTCAGGACAACACTCTCACAGACCTGCAAAGGACCCCTGCTGTTCTTCATCTACAGAAGAATCCACAAACTCAACAAACAGTTCTTCCTAGCCCTATCAGAGATTAAAGACAGTAAGTACCAAAAACTTTCATGTACTTACCCCCACACTCGTGGCCCCTCAACTATTCCAGAATCTTCCACAGGCCTGTCGGACGCCATTACACATGTGGCCTCCACAGCGCCCGCGGCACCAAAGGCCGCCGCCGACCGTGACGTCACTTCCGCCCCCACCGACCTGGGAGCCCCCGCGGTCGCCGCCCCTACAACTGCCCCGGTGACCACCACACACACAACCGCTTCCACGATCGCCGACGGACCCGCGACCCACGCGGCCACCGGGAATGACCACCACTCCTCCGTCGCCGCAACCATTTCCGCCCCTCCGGTTGCCGTCGACGCAGCCACTTCTGCCCCCACTGACATCACTAACCTGCAGGAGCACAAATCCTCAGGTTTCCCCGCCCCCACGCCGTCTTTCGTCACTACGCATAACCCCGCCCCCACGCCATCTCCCGTCGCTTCACGTAACCCCGCCCCCACGCTTATTTCCGTCACGACGCATGACCCCGCCCCCATGTCGAGCAACGTCACCACGTCTAACTCCGCCCCTACTTCGATCTCTGTCCCCGCCCCTAACCCCGCCCCCAGCTCCAGCTCCAGCTCCAGTCCCACACCAGGTCCTAGCTCCCAGCCTTGCCGTATTTTCACCATCCCTCCAGATCTCCCCCTCTCTGAGGATGAAAGATCAGTCCTCAGCAGGGGCCTCACCTTCGTTCCCCTGCGCCCTCGGATTAATGAGTTCAACACGCGGCGAGATATTGAACAATTCTTCCGCCGCCTTCGCCTCCGTGCCTACTTTCACAACCAAGACTCCCGCCCACCCTCTGACGACCCCTTCTCCCGCCTCCAACACACCACATCCACCTGGACACCCCGTGCAGGCCTCCTACCCGCCCTCGAACTCTTTATAGCCAACTGCCGCCGTGACATCAACCGACTCAACCTGTCCACCCCTCTCACCCACTCCAACCTCTCACCCTCAGAACGTGCAGCCCTCCACTCCCTCCGCTCCAATCCCAACCTCACCATCAAACCCACAGACAAGGGAGGCGCGGTGGTAGTTTGGCGCACTGACCTGTACACCGCTGAAGCCAAACGCCAGCTCGCGGACGCCTCCTCTTATCGCCCCCTTGACCACGACCCCACCTCCCACCACCAAACCATCATCTCCCAGACCATCCAGGACCTCATCACCTCAGGGGATCTCCCATCCACCGCCTCCAACCTCATAGTCCCACAACCCCGCACCGCCCGTTTCTACCTCCTGCCCAAAATCCACAAACCTGCCTGCCCCGGCCGACCCATTGTCTCAGCCTGCTCCTGCCCCACCGAACTCATCTCCCAATACCTCGACACGGTCCTGTCCCCTTTGGTCCAAGAACTCCCCACCTACGTTCGGGACACCACCCACGCCCTCCACCTCCTCCAGGATTTTCGCTTCCCCGGTCCCCAATGCCTTATTTTCACTATGGACATCCAGTCCGTGTACACCTCCATCCCCCATCACGAAGGACTCAAAGCCCTCCGCTTCTTCCTTTGCCGCCGCACCAACCAGTACCCTTCCACTGACACCCTCCTTCGACTGACTGAACTGGTCCTCACCCTGAATAACTTCTCTTTTCAATCCTCCCACTTCCTCCAAACTAAAGGAGTTGCCATGGGCACCCGCATGGGCCCCAGCTATGCCTGCCTCTTCGTAGGATATGTGGAACAGTCCATCTTGCGCAACTACACTGGCACCACCCCCCACCTTTTCCTCCGCTACATCGATGACTGTATTGGCGCTGCCTCGTGCTCCCACGAGGAGGTTGAACAGTTCATCAACTTTACTAACACCTTCCATCCCGACCTTAAATTCACCTGGACTGTCTCAGACTCCTCCCTCCCCTTCCTAGACCTTTCCATTTCTATCTCGGGCGACCGACTCAACACAGACATCTATTATAAACCGACTGACTCCCACAGCTACCTGGACTACACCTCCTCCCACCCTGCCCCCTGTAAAAACGCCATCCCATATTCCCAATTCCTTCGTCTCCGCCGCATCTGCTCCCAGGAGGACCAATTCCAACACCGCACAGCCCAGATGGCCTCCTTCTTCAAGGACCGCAGATTCCCCCCAGACGTGATCGACGATGCCCTCCACCGCATCTCCTCCACTTCCCGCTCCTCCGCCCTTGAGCCCCGCTCCTCCAACCGCCACCAAGACAGAACCCCACTGGTTCTCACCTACCACCCCACCAACCTGCGCATACAACGTATCATCCGCCGCCATTTCCGCCACCTCCAAACGGACCCCACCACCAAGGATATATTTCCCTCCCCTCCCCTATCAGCGTTCCGCAAGGACCACTCCCTTCGTGACTCCCTTGTCAGATCCACACCCCCCACCAACCCAACCTCCACCCCCGGCACCTTCCCCTGCAACCGCAGGAAATGTAAAACTTGCGCCCACACCTCCACACTCACTTCCCTCCAAGGCCCCAAGGGATCCTTCCATATCCGCCACAAGTTCACCTGTACCTCCACACACATCATCTATTGCATCCGCTGCACCCGATGTGGCCTCCTCTATATTGGTGAGACAGGCCGCTTACTTGCGGAACGCTTCAGAGAACACCTCTGGGCCGCCCGAACCAACCAACCCAATCACCCCGTGGCTCAACACTTTAACTCCCCCTCCCACTCCACCGAGGACATGCAGGTCCTTGGACTCCTCCACCGGCAGAACACAACTACACGACGGCTGGAGGAGGAGCGCCTCATCTTCCGCCTGGGAACCCTCCAACCACAAGGTATGAATTCAGATTTCTCCAGCTTCCTCATTTCCCCTCCCCCCACCTTGTCTCAGTCGGTTCCCTCAACTCAGCACCGCCCTCCTAACCTGCAATCCTCTTCCTGACCTCTCCGCCCCCACCCCACTCCGGCCTATCACCCTCACCTTGACCTCCTTCCACCTATCCCACCTCCATCGCCCCTCCCCCTAGTCCCTCCTCCCTACCTTTTATCTCAGCCTGCTTGGCTCTCTCTCTTATTCCTGATGAAGGGCTTATGCTCGAAACGTCGAATTCTCTATTCCTGAGATGCTGCCTAACCTGCTGTGCTTTGACCAGCAACACATTTGCAGCTGTGATCTCCAGCATCTGCAGACCTCATTTTTTACTTAAATATATTTATATATTTACATTCATTTATTCAGTATTTAATATTTAAAATATTCCCAATTTTGAAAACCACTGTAATTACCCAGTTTTAGTCCCTTAATTTAAATCCAAAATTAGATTTCTTAAGTAGTCCTGACCAATCATTGCTCAATTACAATGCTATAGGTTGTGAAATAATCAGAGCTGCCTTAAAAGAATTTGCCTATTCAAGTTAAAAAAAACCTTCTAATGCATGAACAATGGCCGAATCCAAGGTCACGGATATTAACCATAGAATTTTGTTTTTACTACAATCTAATGTTGAACTGAAACTTCAACTGTCCTCCATAAATCGCTTTTATGTAAAGATAAAAGGGATTAGTTAGAAACTGATTAGTAAGGCAGTCATGACCTGTAAAAAAGAACAGGAGTTATCATCATTTTTTTTCATAATCTCTATAGAATCCTTAACCTTAAAAGAAATCATGTTAAGTTCCATAATAAAAATCAGATTCAAAACAGTCCTGGAACTCAAGCTCCATGGAATAAAACGCAAACATTCAATCACCAACAAACAAATGTGCATTCAAACCAAATCACAAAGGGTTAAACATTCTACCAGCTGTGCAGCTCTTTTCATTCTCTCTCTCTCACACATTGGCATATAAATTCAGATATTTACAAACCCAGTCTTTGTCCGACCTGGACTTTGGCCAGAAGACAGCGGGATGAAGAACGGATTCCTTAGTCCATACAAAGCAACAATATTTAATCATCTTTTTCCCGTGTACAAGTATTATTTTTCCAATTCCACAACATCCTGCCCAACAGACTTTCTGGAGGTGTGTTGTAAGGGACTCCACCTCCATTTCCATTGCCTTTTTCTTCTTTTGTTTTCCCAGAGGCTTTTTTCCTTACCCAAGGCACAACCAGTATTGAATTCCTTCGTTAGTCCCTTATTAACTACTAAAACTCAATCCCGGCCACCAGGCAATACTTAAAAGTCAATTTTCTTACCTTAGTCTGTGCACAGAGTTGCCTTGCCCCTTTTTGCCATATTTTCTATCGACCTCCTGTCACTGTCTGATTCAGATGTCTCTCTTGTGGGATTCGTACCAGTCGCCCAAGGGAGCAGACCAAACTGGGACATGAGACCGCTCCTCAATGGGGAACGGGATGCGTCTTCCCAGTGTCCAGGGCGGGCCACTCCCCCGGCGATGGAAGAACATCCCAGACAGCCCCCAATTGTGAGAAACAAAGCTCACTCACTTCAATAATTTCAGTCGGAGACAAGATCTGAATCAGTAGTGTCATTTATTTCACACTTGCAAGCGGGTGTGATGTCCACTGTCCACAAGGCAGGGACAAACACACCCCGAATTCAACGAATGTTCGATATTTATATAATTTTGTTCGTATTTTTTTATTTCATTGCTCCCACCCCCCCCACCCCCCATTTACACCTCCACTTCCCTAAGACCGGTACCCATTACTCCTGTTTATCTCTTGCCATATCCGGCCTGGTCTGTGACAAAATGCTTATTTCTGGCCTCACAAAGCCATTTGACCTCATCCTGCTGTAGGTTATTGTGAGGCATATCCTTGCCTTACCATTATCTACTCCCTTCACCTGTACCGCCCCCCTCAGACACATTATTAAGACCCTTTTAATTGGGGTTTGTTCCTGTGTTTCTGTAAAAGTGTGAAACAGATGTTTATACCTACTGTTTGTACAGGCGTATCGAGCTTAACTGCCTCTCCTCACAGCATCTTATCTAGTTGCCTGTCATATCGACCATTGTTTTGCAGTCCCGTTTCTTTCTTGCATACATTTTTAGCTAATACAAAAAAAATTATGCATTTCCTCCACACAGTTTCCATTCTTGTTGACTCATCTCTTGGCTGAAACAATTACACACTGGTGTGAATTTATTTAATTTGTATCAGTAATTATAATTGCAGAAGTAACATTACTTTACCTATATCCCACAGTACATGACCTGGTGGCATCAGCAGTAGCTTCATCGGTGAGGTAGGCTCGAAGCAGACTCATGGCGATGGCCGAGTCCTGTTTGGGCCGGTGCGGTACCTGACAGCATCGGTGGCATTTGCATTGACGAGATCCAGCAAGGACTCATCGTGGTGAGGACGTGGGTGGAGGTGAGATGGGCCCGAAGAGTGGAGCACTGAACAAGAAGGAGGGTAAAGCTGAACACTTTTTATTTATTTCTTTACCTTCATATTTAATGTTTTGGTTTCCCTAACCCTAACCCTAACCCTAACCCTCGACCTCTTTATAGCCAACTGCCGCCGTGACATTAACCAACTCAACCTGTCCACCCCTCTCACCCACTCCAAACTCGCACCCTCAGAACGTGCAGCCCTCCACTCCATCCGCTCAAATCCCAACCTCACCATCAAACCCGCAGACAAGGGAGGCGCGGTGGTAGTTTGGCGCACTGACCTGTATACCGCTGAAGCCAAACACCAGCTCGCGGACGCCTCCTCTTATCGCCCCCTTGACCACGACCCCACCTCCCACCACCAAACCATTATCTCCCAGACCATCCAGGACCTCATCACCTCAGGGGATCTCCCATCCACCGCCTCCAACCTCATAGTCCCACAACCCCACACCGCCCGTTTCTACCTCCTGCCCAAAATCCACAAACCTGCCTGCCCCGGCCGAACCATTGTCTCAGCCTGCTCCTGCCCCACCGAACTCATCTCCCAATACCTCGACACGGTCCTGTCCCCTTTGGTCCAAGAACTCCCCACCTACGTTCGGGACACCACCCACGCCCTCCACCTCCTCCAGGATTTTCGCTTCCCAGGTCCCCAACGCCTTATTTTCACTATGGACATCCAGTCCCTGTACACCTCCATCCCCCATCACGAAGGACTCAAAGCCCTCCGCTTCTTCCTTTCCCGCCGCACCAACCAGTACCCTTCCACTGACACCCTCCTTTGACTGACTGAACTGTCCTCACCCTGAATAACTTCTCTTTTCAATCCTCCCACTTCCTCCAAACTAAAGGACTTGCCGTGGGCACCCGCATGGGCCCCAGCTATGCCTGCCTCTTCGTAGGATATGTGGAACAGTCCATCTTCCGCAACTACACTGGCACCACCCCCCACCTTTTCCTCCGCTACATCGATGACTGTATCGGCGCTGCCTCGTGCTCCCACGAGGAGGTTGAACAGTTCGTCAACTTTACTAACACCTTCCATCCCAATCTGAAATTCACCTGGACTGTCTCAGACTCCTCCCTCCCCTTCCTAGACCTTTCCATTTCTATCTCGGGCGACCGACTCAACACAGACATCTATTATAAACCGACTGACTCCCACAGCTACCTGGACTACACCTCCTCCCACCCTGCCCCCTGTAAAAACGCCATCCCATATTCCCAATTCCTTCGTCTCCGCCGCATCTGCTCCCAGGAGGACCAATTCCAGCACCGCACAGCCCAGATGGCCTCCTTCTTCAAGGACCGCAGATTCCCCCCAGACGTGATCGTCGATGCCCTCCACCGCATCTCCTCCACTTCCCGCTCCTCTGCCCTTGAGCCCCGCTCCTCCAACCGCCACCAAGACAGAACCCCACTGGTTCTCACCTACCACCCCACCAACCTCCGCATACAACGTATCATCCGCCGCCATTTCCGCTACCTCCAAACGGACCCCACCACCAAGGATGTATTTCCCCCCCCTCCCCTATCAGTGTTCCGCAAGGACCACTCCCTTCGTGACTCCCTCGTCAGATCCACACCCCCCACCAACCCAACCTCCACCCCCGGCACCTTCCCCTGCAACCGCAGGAAATGTAAAACTTGCGCCCACACCTCCACACTCACTTCCCTCCAAGGCCCCAAGGGATTCTTCCATATCCGCCACAAGTTCACCTGTACCTCCACACACATCATCTATTGCATCCGCTGCACCCGATGTGGCCTCCTCTATATTGGTGAGACAGGCCGCTTACTTGCGGAACGCTTCAGAGAACACCTCCGGGCCGCCCGAACCAACCAACCCAATCACCCCGTGGCTCAACACTTTAACTCTCCCTCCCACTCCACCGAGGACATGCAGGTCCTTGGACTCCTCCACCGGCAGAACACAACAACACGACGGCTGGAGGAGGAGCGCCTCATCTTCCGCCTGGGAACCCTCCAACCACAAGGTATGAATTCAGATTTCTTCAGTTTCCTCATTTCCCCTCCCCCCACCTTGTCTCAGTCGGTTCCCTCAACTCAGCACCGCCCTCCTAACCTGCAATCCTCTTCCTGACCTCTCCGCCCCCACCCCACTCCGGCCTATCACCCTCACCTTGACCTCTTTCCACCTATCCCACCTCCATCGCCCCTCCCCCTAGTCCCTCCTCCCTACCTTTTATCTTAGCCTGCTTGGCTCTCTCTCTCTTATTCCTGATGAAGGGCTTATGCTCGAAACGTCGAATTCTCTATTCCTGAGATGCTGCCTGGCCTGCTGTGCTTTGACCAGCAACACATTTGCACCAGAGAGTGGCGACACTATAGAACACTTTCCATTCTATTTTGTAACAAAATGCACTTGATAATAAATACATCAAATCGAAATGAAATCCTTTAGTCAAAGCAATCAGACTGTCCATCTGGATTAAAACAGTGTTTCTTCTGACTATTATAGTGGGGATTTAAAAGTGGAATTTAAGCCTTTGTCAGAAGCAACAAATATATGTAGGTTTTTATTAACAACAAAATGGCTGCAAGTTATGATTTGACATTTTGAACCTGTATTACTGCTTTGCTGAATTAGCTGAAATAGAAGATAAAGCAAACAATGGAGTTCTCATAAAATGAATCATGGGACACTAATTGACCACTCAATCTAACCTTGAACTGCCAGCATGAGATGATGATCTCCCTCAGACAAGGACCATTTCCCAGGAAGTATCATTGCATCAACCTGCTGTCAATCATGTCACCTTATTACTGGTGATTGGTCTTTTCTTATAATTAAGGCTGCACTGTCTTTCAAAAACATATTTAAAAATGCTTGTTGTTTAACGGTAATTGCGCAATTTTGCCACGGAACACAGAAACTTAAACCTCTGTGTTGCTGGACAAAACTGTGCCAGGCTGCCTTATTTTATTAAATTAATAACCTTGCTTCATACAGACTGCTTTCCATTGATTCTTTTGACCGATCTCGAAGGCGAGAGTTGTCGCGTGGGGTCTACATCTTCATTTGTTGCAGTGACCCGGGGTTTGACATGGATGGATCATGAACAGCGGTGTAAGAGCCGAGAGTCCTTCACTGTTGAGAGTTGAGCAATTCGGCCGGGGCCACACCTGAGCATTTTATATGCGTTTAGTTTTCCTCTCATTCAAATGGTGCCCGACCTGACCCCTCGCTGTTTATTTTCTAGTCCAGCCCAAAAGGATCAGTCTGAGCAAAGATAGGAGACCCTGTGTATGTAAAAAAAGGAGAAAAATAAATGAAGTTGGGAATGTTTTTAATTTTCACGGTTGGCGGTTTCCGGGGTTGGTTAACTCTGAAGCGGGATTATTTACCTCCGAGTGTTTTGTTTTAACAGTTGGCGCTTTCCGGGGTTGTTTAATTCAGAGTTTTTTTTGGATTTGTTGAACTCTGACCTTTGAGCCCCTCCTCACCTTCAAACTTTCCGAGTTTTGATATTGTGATTAAATTTGATCCGATGAAGACGAGTAGAGAGGGACAAGGTCGGGAATCTTCTCCGAATTCAGTAAACCCGATTTGGCTGGATTGGTGTTGTTTAAATTAATACCAAGATTCTTTAATAAAAAGAAAATATTGCGGTATTTTATCACAAAAGTTTTGATGGTTTCGAAAATTAATTAGGGTTTGGGGAGGTTTGGTGAATTAAAACAAGTCTGAGTCAATATTATAAAAGGAAAGTGGTTTGAAATGGGTAATTATAAAGATAGAACAGAAGGTCCACTCTCAACCTTCGGTAAAAATTCCCGAAAAAATCGGAGGCTTTTAGAAAACTTAAACAAAGCATTGGGCCATGAACTAGCAAACCCACAAGCTGCTGCCCCTAACGCCACTATCTGTATTTATTGCCCTTGGAAGCCCCATGAAATTATATCTATCCTCAGTAATGCACCAGACCGCCACGAGGTACCTCAGCAATTCATCGATTTCCTAAGTACCACAATTAAAGTTTATGATGGTAATGCCAAAGATCTTTGGCCCCTTATCTGGTCGGCATGGACGGGTTGGGCCGAAGGGTCTGTTTCCCTGCTCTACATCTCTATGACTCTAAGTCCTTACCCCCTCTGAATATGCCCGCTTTACTGAACACATTAAGCACAATCTTAATGCTTTTGCTAACGCTGTAGCCCAGGAACAACAGCAACAAGATGATATTCTTGATGCTGCAACTGCTATATTAGCAAAGCCTATTGAGCTCACTCGTATTCTCAAACTTTGCCCGAAAAATAAGGAGTCTGCTGAGGGCTTCCTGGAAGGTTTTAGAGAATGTTATGAATCTGATTCCGGAGATGAAAATTGAAACTTCAGTGCTGCCAAAGCTCAATATAACTCGCTGCTATTAAACTGCCTCCCGCCCTCTGTAGCCACAGCAGTCAAGATAAATGATTTGCAATGGTTTGAAGCCACTCCTCATCAACTCCGTTGTTCTATTAGAGTTTTATGGAAACAACAAAGTGAAGAAAAGCCTCCAATCCGTGTAAAATCGGAATTTGTTGTTCGAGAGGAGTATTTTAAACAAATACCCGTGTGTAGTACTGGTGGCTCTGCATCGAGCTGAAACAACAGTCGTGGGCGTGGTTGAGAGGCTCCTCCTCCTCCTGGAAATACACCTCCAGGCTGTTTTAATTGTAGTAGCCCATATCACTAGGCTTGGGACTGCCCAATCTGAGGCTGCTTTATCTGTGGCAATGCTTAGCACTGGGGCACTGCTTGCCCGAGAGTGGCAATAAAGGAAGAACAAGGAAACAGTTGTAGAAATCACCCTCAGAACTGTGATAATTGTTAAAGACCTTCTGATAATAAGCATCTTTCATCACAAGCAGGAAGAAGAGGACAGATTACTAATTTTTCCCAAAATAATCCTTTTCCCAATGACTAAATAATTTTCCTTTATGTTTTCTGTCTTCCAAACAGGAACCCTCAGTCTTACTTAAAGTTAACAACAGATGGTACCCTTTTCTAACTGATACAAGGACTTTAATGTCTTTTGCAAAATCTGACATGAATCTGCCAATTTCTAAACAGACAGAGAATGTATCTCGTCTCCAAGGAGAAAGCCACAAATATCCACTCTCTGATCAAGTCCCCATTTATTTCCAAGACTATTCCCTGTTTCATCGCTTTGTGATTACAACCAACTTATCATGTAACCTGATGGGACGAGACCTGCTGTGTGCCTTCCAAGTTAAACTTGCCTGTTCCCCACATGGTGTCCAACTTGATTCTGACTCATCTGTCCACTAAACCACAATTGTGGCCACTTGATATTGACCCTCAGGTTCCTGGAGAACGTGTTACTCTTGCTTATGATTGAACAGGCCAAGATAAATGTTTTGAAAACTTCTTCACAAATTTAATTGGAACTAAATGGACTGTGCAGATTTTGGCCCATGTCGCCAGCCCAGAAGGAGAGGCCGATTTTGTTAAAGTACCTTCTCACTTATGGAAGCAAGGGGACTCATCAGCCCCTCACATCACTCAGAAAGTAAATCCGCCTCACCATGCTAAGGAAGTTGGCCATATGGTACACCGTGTAATTACCAAGGCTGATCCGCACTGTTACCTACTGCAGACATTTCAAGAAGATATGACTATTCTCTATTATCCAACTCCTACTTCCTGCAATGCCACACTCCAGTACTACGAGAGTCGGGTCATCCTTGGTCTAATCAACCTGGATATATGAGCTGAGACATCCTCTCATGTTTGACTTACAGATTGTGAACACATTCAAGTTGCTTTAAAGCCAAATGTTATCTTGCCATCAATTCGCCAGTGCCCACGAAAACAGTAAGCTATACCAAGCCTGACTGCTTTAATTGAAAACTTTCTCCATCAAAGTATATTAGTCCCATGTCAATTGCCTTGTCACACTCCTATTATGGCTGTCCCAAAACCTGGCAAACCAGACCAATATAGGATGGTTCAAGATTTAAGAGCTATCAATGCCATTGTCCAGCCACTTCAGGCCTTGGTTCCAAACCCAGCTCATATTTTATCCACAATATCATCGGATGCTAAATCTTTTGCTGTTGTTGATCTTCAACATGCCTTTTTCTTACTGTCTCTTCATGAGAACAGCCAGTACTTATTTGCCTTCACCTTTAATGGACAGCAGCTAACTTGGACTCGACTACACCAGTCATTCTCCAACACTTTTCTCTCAGATCTTACAGAAGTAATTAAAGTCTTTAACCTTGACAAGTGGATCTACACAAGTTCAATATGTAGACGACCTCCACGTAAATGAAGAATCAAACCACCCTGATGTTGTGCTTCCCCTCAATTACTTGAAGCACTTAGGATACGTAGTCTCTCCACAGAAAGTCTCCATTGCACTACGTCAAGTTAAATTCCTGGGCTTTATGATATGTGCTGACCCACACTCTCTGGAACAAAGTTGTATCACTCCTGTTATCAACTTCCCGGCCCTAATCAACGCGAAGCAGGTGCACCAATGGCTGGGCATGGTCAACTTCAGCAGACAGTGGATTCCAAACGCGGTTCTCCTCATGAAGAAATTGGCTCCATATTTCTCCTATGAAGGGACATTCACCCTCTCCTCAGAAGGAAAGCAAGCCTTTGATGATCTAAAGCAAGCTTTGTCACAAGCTTCAGCTCTGGGAAGACCTCTTTATGACAGATCCTTTCAATTATACTGCACTATTGTGGATGACTGTGCCTCTTCAGTACTGACTCAACTTCAGCGAGATAAACATCGTCCAGTTGCCTATTTTTCTACAAAACTTGACCCCGTTGCCTTGGGACATCCCAGCTGCACTCAGATTTTAACTGCCATTTATCTCAGTTTACAATCTGCAGAGAATCTTACACTACAATAAGACTTTGTCATCTCCAGTTCTCATTCAGTGGTTGCCCTTTTAGGGAATTCGCAAACTCAACATTGAGTGCAGCCTGCCAAAACCGTCATGAGGTTTATCTTTTAAATAATCCCTGATTGACTTTTAAGCATTGTACTACCATTAACCCTGCTGATTTTTTAGCTCATCTTCCTTCAACCTTGTCCATTCCAGAACATAATTGTTTTCTCCTCATTAATGAGGACGTCCAAGTTCAACCAGACCCTTCTGACATTCCAATCCAAAATCCAGGTATCAATATGTTCCCTGATGGTCGTTCCTTTATTGACCAAACAGGAACTGGTTTTTCAGGCTACGCTACAGTTGATATGGCTCTATCCTGGAGTCTGCTCCCTTTGACAACCCTTTTTCAGCCCAGCAAGCTGAACTTTTTGCACTGATCAGTGCTTGCATTCTAGGGACAGGGCTCCACACTAATATTTACACTGATTCCCGATATGCTTTTGGGGTTGTACATGATTTCAAACAACTCTGGAGCAACAGAGAATTTTTGCCATCTTCTGGCAATCCCATCTCTCACCGTCAGCTTTTCTCAGACCTTTTGACTGCACTCCGACTCCCACAACAGGTTTCTGTTGTCAAATGTACCAGCCATGGAACTGGCCAATCCTCTGTTGAAGTAGGTAACCCTGCTGCTGATGTAGCTGCAAAACAAGCCGTTAGCAATGATGAGTCAGACTGAAAGCTCTGACAGGAGTAGGTCTACCTCAGAGAAACTAATGCCAACCATTCAAGATGTTGTTACCTTACAGAGGGACGCCTCTGAATCTGAAAGGCAGTTGTGGTCTAAAACCGGCTGTTATTGTAATCCTGTTACTACACTATGGAGGACTCTAGCTGGACAGATTTGCGTGTCTGATGAATTTACTTTCTGGGTAGTTGGTTGTATTCTTTATGTTAGTCACTGTGGGGCTTGCTCAACATCTGATTTGCTTTTGAATACTTGGTGGCATCCACGCCCCCAGCAGATGACCCAACAAGTAAGTGATGGATGTCTCACTTGTAAGGAACACAATCAGGGAAAAGGTATCCCTTGCCCTATGGGTCAGACACCCCTCCCTGAGAGCCCTTTTCAAACTCTTTAACTTGATTGCATTGAATGAGAAAAGTGTCAAAACTATAGGTATGTTTTATTCATTGTTGATATATTTTTCTGAATGGGTCGAAGCTTACCCTACTTCCAAAGCTACTGCAAAAACTGTTGTGAGTATCCTACTGAAGGAGATTATTCCCCGCTTTGGAATTCCTCTTTGTCTGTCTTCTGACAATGGTCCTCATTTTATTGGTGATGTAAATGAGGAATTATCCTCTCAATTCAGCATTCCCTGCCAACTCCACTATGCTTCTCGCCTTCAGGCTGCAGTTCTTGTGGAGCGTTGTAAACAGACTCTGAAAACTAAACTCACAAAATGACCTTCTGAGACAGGCCTTTCCTGGGTTAAACTATTGCCCCGGTTCTGTGTTCACCTATGCTGCACTCTCGCTGGGAGAACTCACTTATTCCCTGCCGAAATAGTTTACGGCCGGGTCTTTCGCAAACCTTGGAATGACGCCACTGCCCCTGTCCACTTTCACCACATGGCAAACGATATGTCCTGCTATGTTCTCTCCTAAACTGACATTTCACAAGGGCTCCATTCAAGAGTACATGCTGCTCACAAAAAACTCCACTCCCTTGAAGGAGATCACAATATTGAGCCAGGCTCCTTTGTCCTCATCAAGAATTGGACATGCCGTAGCCTCCAACCTCGATGGAAAGGACCCTTTCAGGTCCTCCTCACTACCCCAACTGCTGTCAACGTGGCGGGGCGATCTGCATGGGTTCACATCCACCATTGTAGGGTCATTGGAAATGTATCTAATAAAGGGGGAGATGATGAAAATGAAGAGAATGATTGAGAAGATGATAGAGATATTGAGAATGAAAGGGAACTGAGATCGGAGTCAGAACCAGACTTTTAGGGCGTAACTGCCTTTTCGAATAGTAATTTTACTTCTGTTTTAGATATCCTAATCTTTGCTACAGAAATGTCTATCAGGATGAAAACCACTTTCATTCTGAAATGTGGACTTGCCTTGGCCTGCATTAGTACACAAGAGAGGACCATCTATCTGTGTGACCCTGAACATCAAGAGACTGTATACCACCTATTGTGTGGAATATTACTCAAGATGATCGTCGTAATGGTCAACTACATCAACAAGATCAGATAGTCCATTGACAGAATATTAACTGTAACTGAATTGCATTCTATATCCCTCTAAAGCGGAGGGACAACGTTCATCCAACTGATTGGCTGAAAAGGCTCAAGATGCATATCCCTCATCTTCTTGTCAGAGAATGCTGGCTTCCTGCAGGTCAGAGAAATGAATGGGGGACTGTCTACAGCATGAATCATTGTCTTCCTGTGAGTGCATTTGAAGTGCGAGCAGCCGTGGAGGTAGGACGAACTCGGAAGACTGCAGATAAGGTAAGGCAGTTTTTATTAAAATTACTTACCGGTAGCGGGCAGCGGTGTTTTTCTCTTTCACAGAAGGAGCGGGAGCAGCGGAGGAAGTGACGAGGACCGGAGGGGCAGCTGGGAAGGAAAGCAGTGACTATATATATCGGCAAGGTTGCTAAACCAGAGACTCTACTACTATAGTGTCTCCCACCCGCCCTCCTCCTCTAACCTAGTTAATAAGTAGGAAGAGCGGGAGTGACGACCAAGGGACTGCCGGTAGTATATCTGGGCAGTGGCTGAACCCAAGACACTACACATGTTGTGTCTCCCACCGCACCCCCCACCTTCCTCTAACCAAAAATAGGATTCTGGTTTGTTAAGGTAAGGATTTTCTATTTCTTTATAGGTGGTTGGTTAAAAAATTACTTTTTATGGTTTATCTATTAATTGGTTTTTAGGGAAAGACTTGCAGAGAGGGATCAGAAAGTATTTTAACTCAAACTTATACAAAGTAGTAAAGTAATTAACTAAGCAGAGATGGCTGGGCAGGTGATGTGCTGTAGCTGTATGATGTGGGAGCTGGCTGATCCCATTGTGAATGGCAGTGACCACATCTGCAGCAAGTGTTGGTTGCTGGAAGAACTCCGGCTCAGAGTTGATGATTTGGAATCTGAGTTTCAAACACTGCGGCACATCCGGGAGGGGGAGAGTAACCTGGATGCTTTGTTTCAGGAGGCAGTCACACCTGGGAGATTAAGTAATTCACATTCAGTTAGTGATCAGGGACATCAGAGTGTGACTGTAAGTGACGCAAGTATGGGAACCTGAATTCAGGAGTGCAGGAACCTCAGCCCTTGACCTTGTCCAACAGGTATGAGATTCTTGCTCCCTATACGGATGAGGAAAAGGGCTCTGGACAGGATGAGCCAACTGACCCCGGCACCATGGTGCAGAAAGCCATTCAAGAGGGGGGAGCAAAAAGACAAGTCGCGGTTATAGGGGATTCTATAATTAGGGGGACAGATAGTATCCTATGCAAGCCGGATCAGGAGTCTCACATGGTGTGTTGCCTGCCCGGTGCCAGGGTGCGGGACATCTCCGACCGGCTTGAAAGGATATTGGAGCGGAAGGGGGAGAATCCACATTGGGACTAACAACATAGGCAAAGCTAGGGTGGAGGACCTGTTTGAAGATTATCAAGCACGAGGAAGGAAATTGAAGTACAGGCCCTCAAGGGTAATAATCTCCGGATTACTGCCCGAGCCACGTGCCAATCGGCATAGGGATAAGAAAATTAGGGAAGTAAACACATAGCTAAGGGATTGATGTCGGAAAGAGGGATTCCATTTCATGGGGCATTGGCATCAGTTTTGGAACTGGGGGCATCTGTACCGTTGGGACAATCTCCACCTGAACCGATCTGGTACCAATGTTCTAGCAAAGAGGATAAATAGTGTGGTCAGAAGGACTTGAAACTTCTGAGTTGGGGGGAAGGGAAAGTGAAAGTGACAGGGAGTATGGAGTTAAATGGAAAGATAAGCAGGAGGATAGCATATATGCAGGTGGATTTAACCTTGAGGCAAACTAGGAATGCAACAAAAAAGAAGGATAACTTGGGACATCTTATGACTTCCAATATCTCTAATGATTAGAAAGTTAGCATTAAGGCACTTTACCTGAATGCTCGTAACATTCGTAACAAAATAGATGAACTAACGGCACAGATCATCGTGAATTATTATGATGTGGTAGGCATCACAGAGACATGGTTGCAGGGGGTTCAGGACTGGCAGTTAAACATCCAAGGATTTACAACTTATTGAAAAGTCAGGGAGGTGGGCAGAGGGGGCGGGGTGGCCTTGTTAGTTAAGAACAATATTAAATCTATGGCACTGAATGACATATGATCAGTTGATGTGGACTGTATGTGGGTGGAAATGAGGAACCACAAAGGCAAAAAAACCATATTGGGAGTTATGTACAGACCTCCTAACACTGGTCAGGACCAGAGACGCAACATGTACCGGGAAATAGAAAAGGCATGTCAGAAAGGCAAGGTCACGGTGATCATGGGGGACTTCAATATACAGGTGGACTGGGTAAATAATGTTGCCAGTGGATCCAAAGAAAGGGAATTCTTGGAATGCTTACAGGATGGCTTTTTGGAACAGCTTGTCATGGAGCCCACAAGGGAGCAGGCTCTTTTGGACCTTGTGCTATGTAATGAACCAGACTTTATAAAAGATCTTAAAGTAAGGGAACACTGAGGAAGCAGCGATCATAATATGGTAGAGTTCAGTTTGCAGTTTGAAAGAAAGAAGGCAAAATCGGATGTAATGGTGTTACAGTTAAATAAAGGTAATTATGAGGGCATGAGAGAGGAACTGTCAAAAATCGACTGGAAACAGTGCCTAGCAGGGAAGACAGTAGAGCAAAAAATGGCAGGAGTTTGTGGGTATAATTGAGGACACAGTACAGAGGTTTATCCCCAAGAAAAGAAAGATTATCCTGGGAGGGATTAGATAGCCTACAAAGGAAGTCAGGAAATGTATCAAAGAAAAAGAGCGATCCTATAAAGAGGCCAAAAGCACTGGGAAATCAGAAGATTGGGAAGGCTACAAAAACAAACAGAGGATAACAAAGAGAGAAATAAGGAAGGAGAGGATCAACTATGATGGTAGGCTAGCCAGTAATATTAGAAATGATAGTAAAAGTTTCTTTACATAAGAAACAAACGACAGGCAAAAGTAGACATTGGGCCAATTCAAACTGATGCTGGAAGCCTAGTGATGGGAGATAAGGAAATAGCAGGAGAACTTAACAAGTACTTTGTGTCAGTCTTCACAGTGGAAGACATGAGTAATATCCCAACAATTAAAGGGAGTCGGGGCTGGGTTGAGTATGGTTGCCATTACAAAGGAGAGAGCGCTAGAAAAGCTTGTGGGTGGCTTGGAGGGAAATGGTGAGTTGTGGTTTTCTCATGTATCTGCTGTCCTTGTCCTTTGAGAGGGAAGTGGTCATGGGTTTTGGAAGGTGCTGTCTGAAGAGCTTCAGTGAATTACTGCCGTGCATCTTGTAGATAGTACACACTGCTGCTACTGAGCATCAATGGTGGAAGGAGTGAGTGATTGTGGATGTGGTGCCAATCAAGTGGGCTGCTTTGTCCTGAATGATGCCAAGTTTTTTGAGTGCTGTTGGGGTTACACTCATCCGGACACCTGAGGAGTAATCTATCATACTCCTAACGTGTGCCTTATAGATGGAGAACAGACTTTGGGGAGTCAGGAGGTGAGTTATTCGTGAAGGATTCTTCACCTGTGACCCATTGTAGCCAGGGTGTTTATGTGGTAAGTCTCATTGAGTTTCTGGTCAATGGTAACCCCAGGGATGTGCTAGTGGGGGATACAGTGTTGGTAACACCATTGAATAGCAAGGGGTTTTGTTTAGATTGTCTCCTATTGGAGATAGCCATTGCCTGACATCTGTGCATGTGAATGCTACTTACTATTTGTCAGACCAAACCTGGATATTGTCCAGATCTTGTTGCATTTGGACACGATTCCTTCAGTTTTATCTGAGGAGTCACAAATAGTGCTGAATATTGTGCAATCATTGGTGAACATTCCTATTTCTGACTTCATATTGGAGGGAAGATGATTGATGAAGCAGCTGAAGATTGTGTTGCCTTGTGTCCTTTTCTGAGGATCTCCTGCTGCGACGTCTTGGAGCTGAGATGACTGACCTCCAACAACCACGATCATCGTCCTATGTGCCAGGCATGACTCCAACCACTGGAGAGTGTTTCCCTCACACCCATTGATTCCAGTTTTTCTGTGGCTGCTTGATGCCATCTTCAGTCAAATGGAACCTTCATGTCAAGGGATGTCACTCGCAGCTTCCCTCTGGAATTGAGCTCTTTCCGCCATGTTCTGGGCTGCAATGAGACCAAGAGCTGAGTGGCCCCAGCAGAATCCAAACTGGGCGCCAGTGAACAGGTTATTACTGAGCAGATGCTGCTTGATAGTGCCATCGATGACACCTTCATTACTTTACTGATGATTAAGAATATACCAATGGGGCGGTAATTGGCTGGGTTCGATGTGTCTGCTTTTTGTATCTAGGACATGCCTGGTCAATGTTCCACATTGTCGGCTCGATGCCAGTGTTGTAACTGTCCTGGAAGAGTTTAGCAGGAGTTCTGGAGCAGAAGCCTTCAGTGCCATGGCCGCAGTGCTGTCAGGGCCCATAGCCTTTGCAGTATCCAGTGCCTCCAACCGTTTCTAAACACCACATGGTATCTGTGAGGCTGGGGGGCCAATGGAGCAGATCAAAATGGATCATCCCCTCGGAACATCTGGCTGAAGATTGCTGTGAATGTTTCACCCTTATCTTTTACACTGACATGCTGGCCTCTTCCATCACTGAGGCTGGGTATATTTGTGGAGACTCCTCCTCTCATGAGTTGTTGAATTGTCCAGCAACAGTCTTGACCAGATGTGGCAGGACTGCAGAGCTTACACTGATCTGTTGCTTGGGGTTACCTTAGCTCTGTCTATCAATCACTGCTATTTAAGCACACAGTCCTGTTTGACAGCTTCAGAAGGTTGGGCATCTCATTTTGAGGTATACATGGTGCTGCTCCTGGCCAGCCTTCCTGCACTCTCCATTGAATCACGATTGATGCCTTGACTTGATGGTAATGCCTGACTGGTGGGTATACTGGGCCAGGAGGTTCCAGATTGTACTGGAGTACAATTCTGCTGCTGCTGATGGCTCCCAGTGCTTCATGGATGAAGTCTTTGTGTCCTAGATCTGTTGGAAGCCTGTCCCTTTTAACAGTGATACTGTCACACAACGTAATGGAGGGTATTGTCAATGTGGTTGTGTTGCTCGAAATAGGCTGTTATCTAATGCTCCAGTAAGTTTAATAAGCATCAGGAAAGAGGCTTCATGTCTTGCAGTTTGAAGTGTATGTGAACCTTAGTTTGTGGGAATTGTACAAACCAGAGCTCACTTCTCGAAGCATTCAGGTGCATGTGAGGGAAAAAAGGAACGTAATTCCTGATGTTTTGTCTAAAGTATAATGTACAGGCATAGGAGGGTAAGAACATTCTGAGCTATGATAATTATACAGTGTATTCGTTTGTTCCATTCTAATTGTTTAATTTACTTGCAATGCCCATTAACAATAGCTCCAATTCCTGACAAGTATTTAGTGCTTATCTCCTTAAAATCACTATTTTAATATATTAACATATTCCCAAGGATACATAGCATTTAACACCTGCAAAGAGTAAATTTTTCTATTTCAAATCATAAACCTCCCAATTGTTAATGTGTTGGTAAACCCTTGAATTAATGTTTTTGAAAAAGTATTTTTCAGTAAATTATTTTTTGATTCAAACTTCTTATGTCTGTTGAGATTGTGTTGCCTAATATTTGTTAAAACGATGTTCAAATGTTTCCACTCAGGGACCATGAACTAATTCCACTCCCTCTGAAACCTAATTGAAACACCGGGGAGATGCAGTTGCTTTATATAAAGGGCTGTCATAAATGAAATACATTTGGTGCTTCAGGTCTATTTTCACGCTTGGTGTGGTTTCCACTCTCTAAAAATGGGACTGTCCACAATTCAACAAACAGCTTTCATTTACTATCATTTTATTGCAATGTTTGGAGTTCCTGGTAAGAAACTGAAGCCGGTTGATGATTTATTTCCGTGTTAACCGATCTTTAACTCACTTCTTGTTCTACTTTTCACTCAGATTGGGAAACCTCAGGTTTTGTCACTTTCAGCTTGAATCCAGTTTCAGGTACTCCTTTAATAAACAGAAAATGCTGCAATTTATGAAGTTTAAATTCCTCAGAAACTGTATGGACAGTCCCTGAGGAGATTGCGTGCTGGGCTGAAAATGTGTTGCTGGAAAAGCGCAGCAGGTCAGGCAGCATCCAAGGAACAGGAAATTCGACGTTTCGGATGATGAAGGGAATCTGATGAAGGGCTTATGCTCGAAACGTCGAATTTCCTGTTCCTTGGATGCTGCCTGACCTGCTGCGCTTTTCCAGCAACACATTTTCAGCTCTGATCTCCAGCATCTGCAGACCTCACTTTCTCCTCGAAGATTGCGTGCTGGTCCAAGTTTGGAGAAACAGATGTTTCCAGACCCATTGCTCCTGATGCTCTTCACTGCTGGGGATTTTCATTGTCCCATGTTTGTGTCTGTTATTGATTCATTGATTTCTATGATTAGTTCACAACTTGGTGATATCTGTACCTTGTAAATACTAGGAGGGTGGAATGCAAACTGCAGGGAATATGCTGTTCACTTTCTTAATTCCTAGCACCTCAGTTCATTTCTGAATGTTTTCTGGATTGGAAGGGGAATTTTCTTGTTTTCGATCTGACCAGGAATATCTCATGTGCATAACTTCACAATATGTTTATCAGTTAGGGAAAGGTCAATCAGGGCATAAAGAAGCAAAGAGAAGGATATTTTGATATGTGAAGCTGAAGTAAGGTGTGTGGAGGCCCTTGTGGATCATAAACAGCAGAATACAACTATTGGGAAGAGTGACTTGAATGTATTGCTGTAATTTTCAACTAAGAGTGTCATTAACTTGGAAATGTTGCTCTTTTTGTTGTAGCGAACCTCCTGACAATTGGCCTCCTGTCTCGAGGAGGCTGTGGTCTATCAAAACGGGTCACTCTTTACTTGGTGGGTATGACAACAGCTGATCTTCTGGTCATCATTTTCAATGTGATCATCTATTACATGCTTGGATACTATATACCATTTTCATTTCTGGACTACACTTCCATATACAGCATCAAGGTGGTTATCAACTATTCGGTTATTGATTACTCAGTCTGGTTGATGGTCGCTTTTACCATAGACCGCTTTGTCCTCATTTGTTGTCAACATTTCAGAGCAAAGTATTGCAGGAAGGAAACTGCAGCTGTGGTGATAGTGACTGTGTGTGTTGTGTTCTCACTCAAAAATATTCCCTTGTATTTTGCGTTTGAGCCAATCTATATAATAAACAATGTGGAGTGGGGTTCATATTTCAAAGCAACCTATTACACCTTGCCAGGATGGATCACTTACGACTGGATTGGTGCAATTTTAAACCCATTGTTGCCATATTTTATAATTTTATCATTCAATGCATTGACTGTTCACTACATTGTGATGGCGAATCGAATCCGCAGAGCACTGCAAGGTCAACGAAACACCAAGCACAGCGACGATCCAGAGATGCAGAGCCGAAGGAAATCCATCATTTTCCTCTTCACCATATCTGGCACTTTTATCATACTGTTGATGCCATATGTTGTGTTTTTCCTCATTTCCAGGATTACAAGAAATCTTTATGAGCCAGATCATTATACGGATCCCCTCCTAATCGCAGATTACACTGCAGATATGTTTGGACTGCTGAGCACCTGTACAAACACATGCGTTTACGCACTGGCCCAGACTAAATTCAGAGAAAGGTTGCGAGATGCCATAATGTATCCATTTTTTGCAATTGTTAAATATGTGAAGAAACCAAAGCAACACCAACCACAGCAGCTGCACTTTGGCAGCAATCTCCTGAATTGTAATTTGAATTCTTTCCTCAGACTGTGACCTGTCCTGTGTGAGCCTCAGCTCAGTGACTGTCCTCTCACTGCTGCTCAAGTACATGGGGGGCTGTTGTAATGTCCGTGATGCTCTGTCAGATGAGCAGATAACCCAGGGTCAGCCTCCCATCTCAGGTGAACAGAATGGAGCTAAGAGCATCATTATAGAAACGAACCAGGGAGCTCTTTCCATTCTCCTGTTTCTGCCTGAACCAACATCATCAGAATCAGACTGTGGGACTCTTTATCTTATTGCTGTTTGTGAAGCTCTGTGATGTACTTGTTCGTTGTTATGATTTCTACATTTCATCACAATGATTACAATAGTGAGAACACTTCAATATAATCTGATGAACTTGAAGCGAGTAGGAATGCACGAAGGTCAAGACACTTCCTACCTTAATGTAAACTCAATCTTTTGGAAACTTAAGAGGAATTTACAATTAAAATTATTGTATTATGCAAAGCCATTTTAATTGTTTGCAATTTTGTATATGTATGTAACCACGACAAATAATTACTAATGTTAAAAAAAGGTCATGACGGTCTGTGAACAATCAATAACAGTTTGATGTAACTGTTGCAGGCGAGAGTATTCAGGGTGAATACATGTGAGTTTCCATCCTGGTTTTGTATGGGATAGATCCCAAAAGTTTCCTGGGAGTTTAGGGACCAGCCGGACACAGATCAACAAAAGCTCAGGCCGGCTGGTCCCTCATTTCCAGGATTACAAGAAATCTTTCTGAACCAGATCATTATATGGATTCTCTCCTAATCGCAGATTACACTGCAGATATGTTTGGACTGTCTCAGTCCGGCCACAGGATGACCCCATTAGCTCAGTGATACTTCAGTGTGTGACCTTCCCCCAGGAGAGGGGTGTTCTGTGAGGGTCTATCCACAACTATTGGCCCTAAAGGACCCTCAGGGAGAACTACTGAGGGCTTGAAGGAGGTGAGCGGCTGCAGGGTTCAACAATGTAAGTGAATCCATCGCTGAAAGAGGGGGATGGGTTAAAATGCCTGAACAGGCAGGAGAGGGCAAAGACTGGTCGAGGGGTCAGGGCTAATGTGATCTGGCCCCAGGGGCGATGGTGACTCTGGAATGGGCTGGAGACAAGGTGACCATTCTATTTCTGAGGCAGAGATCGTAGTGACTGCTGTGGAAAGGGAGGACTCTTCAACATGACATGAGGTCACATTGGAAAGGCTGAGCATTGTGCCCATGAGTGGGAGTTGAGCATTCAGTATTACAAGAGCTAACTGCAAGGAGACAGACCCTTCGGTGCAACCAGTCCACACTGACCATGTTCCCAAACTAAACCAGTTCCACTTGCCTCTGCTTGGCCCATATCCCTCCAAACCTTTCCTCTTCATGAGCTAATCCAAATATCTTCCAAAGATTGTAACTGTACCTGAATCCACCACTTTCTCTGGCAGTTCATTCCACACACGAACCACTCATTGTGGAAAAGGTTATCCCTTATTTCCTTTTTAAATCTTTCCCCTCTCACCTTAAAATATGGCCCCCCAGTTTTGAACTTGCCTTACCCGAGGGAAAAGACCCCTGTCATTCTCCTTATTGATGATCCTCATGACTTTATAAACCTCAATAAGGTCACCCTTCAAACTCCTAAGCTCAAGGGGAGAAGGTCCCAGTCATTCCAGTATTTTCATATTTCAAACTCTCCAATCCCAGAAACATCTTGGTGTATCCATCTGAACCTTCTCCAGTTTAATAATATCCTTCCAATAACAGAATGATAATCTTTCCTCCCATTGGTCATCAAAAATCTCTCTCTGTCTGCCTTTTGGACATTGAAAGATCCTACACCCACTGCCTTTTGAGGAGGTCAATTCCAAAGACTCATGAAGGTCTAAAAGGAAAAAAGCTTCCTCATTTCTGTCTTAGTGGGCACCCCCTTATTTTTTTAAACAATGACCATGTGACGTAGGAGCAGAATTTGGCCATTTTGCCCATTGAGTCTGCTCTGCCATTGAATGAGATCACAGCCAATCTGAGAATCCTCAACCCCATGTTCCTGCCTTTTCCCCATAACCTTGATTCCCTTCCTGATTAGAAATGTGTTTACCTCAGTCTTGAACCTACTGAATGGCCCAGCCTCGACAGCCCTGTGTGGTAAAGAATCCCATCGATTCACTGCTCTCTGACAGTCAGAGTTCCTCCTCATCCCTGTATTAAATGAGTGACCCTCACTGTGAGACTGTGCCCTCTGTTTCTCGACCCTCCCACCGGGGAAGGCCCCTCTCCATATCGACCCTGTCAATCCCCCTAAGAATCGTGTATGTTTCAATAAGGTGATCTCTCGTTCTTCAAAACTCCAAGGAGCACAAGCCCAACTTACTCAACCTCTTCTCATAAGAGACTGTTTCCATACTGAGAATCAACCGAGATTTTTATTCACTCACGGGATGTGGGTGTTTCTGGGTCGGCCAACATTCATTGTCCATCCCCAATTCCCAGAGGGAAATTAAGAGTCAACACCATTACTGAGGGTCTGGAGTCACATGTCACTCAGACCTGGTGAGGACACCAGTTTGTTCCTTATCTGACATCAGTGAACCAGATGGGTTTTCCAACAATCAACAATGGATACATGGTCATCATCAGACTCTTAATTCCAGATTTTAAACATTGAATTAAAGTTCTATCAGCTGCCACCATCCAGCAGGATTTGAACCCAACTCCCCACAACATTCCCTGGGTTTCTGGATGAACAGCCCAGTGACATCACCACGACAGCATCAGCTCCTCTTCATTGGTCCCCTTTAGTGAACCTTCTCTTGACTGCCCCCCTCCCCCCATGTCAGGATATCTTTCTTTAGATAAGGGGACCAAAGGGTTCACAGGATTCCAGCGGTGGGCTGGCCAGTTTTAGCAAGGCATCCCTATTTTTTATTCTCCATTCCCTGTGAAATAAAGGCCCAACAGTCCATTTGATTCACTATGGTCTACTGAACGTAGATGCTTGATTTTTGTGATTCATACAACAGTCCCGATGTGCTGCAGCTTCCTGTAGTCTTCAGCTCTTCTACTCCTCCTGCCAAAAGGCATAGCTTCCATTTTCCCACATTATGTTCCATCTGCCAATGTTTTGTCCATTCAGTTGTGATGATGCTGCTCCTTTAACAAGGTTACGTTGTCCTTGGTTGTTTTTTCAAGAATTCATTAGTGGATTAGATTTTTGTTTATCAGCATTTCATAATTATTTCTCTGTTGTTGGAAACTATTTATTTGTAGTAAAGAATAACATTTGTTAAGTACACACGCCAATCCATGCTTTCCGTCAACCTGGGTTAAAAGGTCATGTAAATTGGTGTATTCTGCATATGACCAGGGCCTATTGGAATAGACCCAGGCCTCATTCACGTAAGGCTCCAATGCCTGGAATGTTCTGGTGGAGAATTGCAGTGTAGCCCAGGAAGGCTGTCCTGCATCATTGCCATATGCTGTGCACCCAACAGCTAATGACAAAAGGGGGAGATGCCCTGGCTCCAGACAAAATGGGGACCAACAACAATCTGCTGAGGGTGGAGATGAAGCTGGGGATGAGGACATTCAAAGGGCTGTGCAAGAAATCCTGACAGAACAATGCATCATTGGGATCGAAATGGAATCAGCCTCAGGTATGAATGAGCTGGTTATGGACTTTAGTCAAATGTTTAACATTCTGTTGGTAATCTGCATTGCTTGCTTCATACAAAAGACTTGTGGAACTTGTTTCTTGTGATTGGACGCCTGATATCTTTGTGTGATCCCCCTTTGATGTTTATGCATATAACATGACCTTCTGACCAATGGGGAAAAGTCTGCAGTCTGTGGGAGACACACAAACATTGCACAGGGCAATGGTTGGACAGCTCTTAAGGTATTTAGAATCATAGTATCATAGAGATGTACAGCACCGAAACAGATCCTGTGGTTCAACTCGTCCATGCCGATCAGATATCCCAACCTAATCAAGTCCCATTTGCCAGTACTTGGCCGATATCTCTCTTAACCCTTCCTATTCATCTACCCATCCAGAAGCCTTTAAAATGTTGCAATTATACCAGCCTCCACCACTTCGTCTGGCAGCTCATTCCTTACACACACCACCCTCTGCGTGAAAACGTTGCCCCTTTGGTCCCTTTTCTATCCTTTCCATTTCACCCAAACCTATGCCCTCCAGTTTTTGACTCTCCCACCCCAGGGATTTTTTTTGTACACTACGTTGTTTTTGCGCATGAGCAAAACAAATGTAGTGTACAAATTCCCATGCAAGGACTGAACAAAACACTACATAGGACAAACAGGAAGAAAGCTAACAACCCGCATCCACGAATACCAACCAGCCACGAAACGACACGACCAGCTATCCCTCGTAGCCACACACACAGACAACAAACAACGTGAATTCGACTGGAACAACACTACTATTATAGCACAAGCCAAACAGAGAACAGCCAGGGAATTCCGAGAGGCTTGGCACTCATCCACAGATTCTATCAACAAACACATCGACCTGGACCCAATATACCGGCCACTGCAGCGGACAGCAACTGACAACCGGAAGCGGCAGAGACAAGCCACTATAAATGCCGAAGGAAACATCACAGAAGGGCTTCACAGGAGGCTCCCAAGCACTGAGGATGTCACCGAGAAAGGGGACGAAACATTTGCAACAAAAACTCCCAGCTCAGCGAACAGAACCACAACAACCGAGTTACAAATCTTCTCCCAAACTTTGAATTTTCCCTGATTGTGTGGTCACATGATCACAGAGGCACAAGCTGAAGCAGGAGAGTCCAAAAGGCACAGAAAAGGAAACTGACATAGATTTATCGGAGTTTTTTTTATCAGATAAGTGGGACAGAACAGGAGCAACTAGGTAAACATGCCAGTATCTTTAGCTCTGCTTAGCTGATTGAGTTACAGCAGCGAAATGAGAATTTAAAGCAGTTGTGTCAAAAGGCATAAACAGAGAGTGAATGCATCCCTGTGTGATGTTACTTTACAAAAATAATGTCCTAAGGAGGAAATGGAGACCATTGCACATTCAAGCAGATGAGAAATGGGCAGAGGTTCATCAGATTGTTTTGCCAGTAGGGTATAAAAAGGAGGCGTTGTGGGTGACACATGAGCTACTACTTGGAGGTTATTTAAGGGTGAGGAAAACACAGGCTAAAATACAAAGACAATTTTACTGGCTTGGACTACACAAGGATGGAGTTGAATTTTGCCAGATGTGTCATACACGTCAGCTAGTCAGAAAACCACAGGTAGTAATATCACCTGCACCTTTAATAACAATTCCTGACGTTTAGGAACCTTTCACAGGAGTCTTGACTGATTGTGTCGTTCCCCTAACTCAAATAAAAAATTTGGAAGAAATGTTTATTAACAATAATGGATGCATCAACTAGATTTCCAGAGGGAATGCATTTCACAACATCACAGCTCAAAGGGTTGTCGAAGAATTACTTACATTTTTTTTTCAATATGGACTCCCAATGGAGATCCAGTCTGATCAAGGATCAAACTTTTCATCCAAACTATTCAAAGAGGTTATGGATAATTTGGAATAAAGCAATTCAAATCTACTGCATACCATCCTGAATCACAGGAGCACGAGAGATGGCATCAAACACTAAAGACCATGTTGAGGGCTTATGGTCAGGATTATCCAGATGATTGGGAGAAGGGAGTTCCATTTGTACTTTTTGCGATCAGAGATGCACTAAATGAATCCACCAAATTCAGTCCATTTGAATTAATTTTTAGGCATGAAGTCAGAAGACCGTTAAAATTGATTGAGGAGAAATTAATAAGTCAGAATTCAGAGACCACCCATTTGGACTTTGTGCTAAATTGTAGAGAATGATTAAATAGAGCTGGAGAGTTGGCTAGTCAGCATTTAAAAGTATCCCAGCGTACAATGCAACAGGAAGCTGATCAGAAATTACAAATTTGCAATTTTGCAATTGAGGATACGGTATTGGTATTACTTCCTGTAGCAGATGAGCTTTTAAAAGCAAAGTTTATTGGACTGTATAAAATCGAGAGGAAATTGAGTGAGGTGAACTACTTGATAAGGACCCGAGACAGGAAGAAATCTCACAGAGTGAATCGTGTGAATATGATCAAAAGGTATTTTGATGGGGAAGGAAAGCAAGAGGAGAAGGTGTTAATGATTACAGCACAGAAGGATGAACCAAGTTCCGAGGATTCTGAATTGGACATTCCTCAAATCAAATTGGACAATGAGAAAGTTGTCAAAAGTTGGGATAAATTGTTGAGTTACCTTCCACAAGAAAATCGAAATAACCCGAAAGAGTTATTACGATCACATGGGGAGATATGTGGAAATAAACTGGGAAGTACTAACCTAATTGTGATGCCCACTTAAGAATGTTTTGAGTGGTCTGGCCTAGTCCATAACGATATAATTCACAATATGGAGTGGGGCACTGAGTTTAAACCCACAGAGCACTGCAAGGTCAATGCAACACCCAGAACAGCGATGATAGATGCAGAGTCGAAGGAAATCCATCACTTTACTGTTCGGCATTTCTTCACTTTCATCATGCTGTGGATGCCAAATGTTGTATTTTTCCTCATTTCCAGGATTAAAGAGCATCATTATGGAATGTCATTATGAGCCAGATCAATCCACAGATCCATTACTGCACCACAGATATGTTTCTATTGCTGAGCTCCTGTACAACACATGCGTTTATGCATTGGCCCAGACTAAATTCAGACAAAAACTGAGAAATGTGATACCATATCCATTTATTGCAATTATTGGATATATAAAATAATTAGTACATGAAATTAAGAAACACAGATTCAATCATTTTTTACCGAATTCTATCTTAAATTCTGTCTCTGAAGCTTAATATTGAAAGTGACCATGAGGCAGTATTCTTCTCTCTGTGCCTGACGCCATGTTCTTCAATACACAAACACACTCACTGCACTGTCAGAGGTGAAGAGCCAATCCGATAGTTGTTGTGAAGCTGATGGCCTTTGGTATCCACAAACAGTCACAACTTCACAAACCAATCAGCAACCTCCTGCTGGCTGCATCTCACTTTGTACACAGAGCCAAACGTCTCCTCATCTCTTATTCCCCAGTGAAAAGCAACAGTGCAAACTCCACTGACAATGAGCTTCAGTAACTCGCTTTTTAAAAGTACAGCAATACCTTTCTCAGACTTTTGTTGTAAAACAGTCCTTTTCCCATTTTAATTTACAATCACAAATACAGAAAAAATGTTATTTTCAGACAGGCATGGCCAAAGACAAATCCAAGTGGGGTATTCGTTAGCAGGTTGTTACTGACTCAGTGCATTGAGGAGACGCTGGCTCTGTGTACAAAGTGAGATGCAGCCAGCAGGAGGTTACTGATTGGTTTGCCACTCGGAGCTGGCCTGGATGCTCAAGTATCCCTCCTCCCATTGTTTTGGCTCACATTTTCTGCTCATTTTCTCTCTCAGCCAGGCTCATACACTGCTGTCTGACCTTGTCATTGAGCACAGACACAGAGCCAGGAAGCTTGTCAGAGTTGTCAGCAGGCCCCAGGCAAGAGAAGGCGGAGAGCTTTCTCTCAGGGGTTCCCTGTGCAGTAAGTCAGGGCCAGCCTCCAGTCCCAGTCCAGGGTCTGCTCGGGGCAGTCAGGGTCAGGAGCCTCTCCTTATCATGGGAGAGCTATCGAATGGCAGGCAGCCTGCCTCCCGCCTTGAGTCTTTCTGTCCTGTTTGGGCTGTTCTCCTCTTGGAATGAGAGTGAGGCACGTATTAAGGGAGATGAAAGTGGGTGGCACAGCTGGTGATGTTGGTGCAGGTGGGAAGGTGTCCTGACTGAGTGAGTAGGCAATGCAGAGGGCATGCAGGGTTCGTGGTGTTGGGGACTGGGCTGAATAACAGGCAGTGGGGAAGATGTTGCAGACAATAAGGCGAGTGGAAAAGAATGAGCCTTAGTGGGTGTTGGTTACAGGAGCAGAAACAGAGTGAGAGTGAGGTATTGGGGAGAAGATGGTGCAATGTAACCTGGCAGAGTGGAGAAGGACATTGACCTTCTTCGGACAGCGCTGGGCATTCCTCCAGGCAGCTGAGACTGCACTGACCCGGGTGGGACCCTCAGACAGGGCTGGCATGGTCTGGTGTCGGGGTCTCCTCTCCTGCCCCTGGAGCTGGAGAACGTTGTGCATCAGCGGCACCCCATCCAGCAGGAGCCTGCCCGCGGTGTGGGGTACCGATTTCCCCTGTCTGCCATTCCTGGGGCAAATATCAGCAACTGTGCAAGGTAGCTCCACACTGACAGCTTCATCATTCAGTCCCAATCCAAGCAGAATACAGAAAGTACAGGAGAGAAATTAAGAATGGAATGGGTAAAGAGATTTTATCTAACCTCTGGTTACTGACTCTCTGCTCAAAGGGTTTTGTCTCTCTCCAATCTCTTAAAACTTTTCAAAATTTTGAATGAGAGTACAATCCCAAATTCTTTCATATCTCCACACAAGTTAAATCTAACTTCTTGTAACTGGGTGACCAAAACTGAACACAGTATTCCAGAAGAGGCCTCACCTCAACATGACTTCCCAACACCTACACCCAAAGGTCTGAGCAATGGAGGTATGTACGTCAAAAGCCTTTATATCCACCATATCTACATGTGATATAAACTTCAAAGAAAAATGTACCTGAATCCAAGGATCCTTTTCTGCAACACGGTCAGATAACATGTAAACAACAGTACAATCTGTCCCAACTCAGGAGTTAAACATAATCAAGT